>NW_026462108.1:0-71765 GCF_021730395.1 Mercenaria mercenaria | reverse complement strand
AATCTTACCTACGGTAAACGCCCAACATATATTGTTTTCTGTTTCAGAAAGGGCAGGGCCTGTTACCAAGGTTTTATTCATCATTATTGCGCCGTCCACCAATACCTACCCCACCCCCCCCCCCCACACACACAACCAGGTTTATTTGATTACCATTTCTTTTGTGTGAATGTGTAGCATAGTTTTAATTATTTACATACAACGTTACATATTCCATCCATTGATTTACATCTAAGGTAACATATTTCAGTTTTGCTTTGAAATTTTAACGTATTTGCAGCCGGTGTAATGAAGCATTTCGACCCCCATAGAACAACGACCTCCGGTCATTATTCTATAGAAAATGTGACTCCTTTCCTGTAAAATATTGACTCCCCTTATAAAAAACTGACTCCTTTTGAAAACTCTATAGAATAACAACCCCCGGTCATTATTCTATAGATGACCCCTCCAAGTAAAATACTGACTCCCTAAAGATGACTCCCTTCGAATCTCATAGAATAACGACCCCGGTTATTATTCAATAGAAAAAAATGACTCCTTCCATGTAAAATACTCACTACCGAAATTACTACATTCGGACTGTCATACAATATCGATTCCCGGACATTATTCTATTTAAAAAGTTACTCTGTCCGTGTAAAACAACGGCTCCTAAAAAGACTTTCGACGATAATATCTATCAAAAAGTGATCCCCACCAAACTTAACGGACAATTTTACTAGATCTACAACTCTAATACCCTCCATTGCCAATAGTTAACATTTTGATTGTACTACTACTACTGGTACCGCTACTTCTATTGCTATTATTACATGTACTTTTATTCTACTACTACTACTACTACCTCTACTACTACTACTACAACTGCTACTACTGATACTACTATACCTGCTTCCACTAATACGTCTTGTACATCTACCTCTTCTTCTCCTGCTGCTGTTGTTGCTGTCACTTATTATTCTGCTGCTGCTGCTGCTGCTGCTACTACTGCAACTGCCGCTACCACTGCCGCTACCACTGCCACTACTACTACTACTACTACTACTACTTTCTATTGTTGCCGCTACCGTACTTTACTGCCATTGCTAAGTATTGCAACTTCTATTAATACTAAGTTCTATGCTAGCAGTTTTTTTTGTGCAGTTTTCTTCTGAAGAATTACTTCATAACGAAGGTTGCAGGCATTATTGACACTGGTGTGTTTTGTGAACGTATTGTGAATTGTTATTTTCCTGAAAAAAAATGTATACTCCAAGATCTAGCGTCTAGAAATAGAATCCCTTTTCCCGTTGCTCTGATTTCTGTGTCAAGTGATGGTATCTGGGGCTAATGGTCAAACGGGAGGACGGACGGACGGCCAGGGGCAAATCTATATGCCCCCCTCCCCCGAGTGGGTGACATAAAATGCAGCAATTAGTCCTTAGATGCATGAGTTATCACTAAATTTTACCAAATGACAGGGGATCGTTTTTTTTATGGGAGTCAATATTCTTCGTGAGGTTCAGTTTACTTTACGTGGGGGAGTCATAGTACTATGATCTAGAGGTAATAATACTATTACCGGGGGTCACTTTTTCTATAGAATAATGACCGGGGGTCATTATTCTATGGGGGTCGAAATACTTCATTACACCGGCCGTCACTTAAACTGCAAGACTAAGACTGAGACTATGTCAACGGTTAAATTTTTCATTAAGTCAATTTCCGGATTAAACTATTTAATGGTCTCACATGCTGTCAGAAACTGTTTTATCATGCAGGAAAGGCCTTGTTTTGCTAAATGAAATGAAAATAACTTCCTGTTTAATTTGTGTGGCAAAAATGTATCAAGTAGACTTTTTCATTCGTTCTTCAAAATGCTGAAATTAATTTCAGGAATCGCCATGGCAACCAGATTACGACATTCTGGACGATGTCTTAGATGGATAAATGCATTTCGTTATCTGGCAGCTGAGGACAATATGAATGATAAGAGTACTTCATATCAAAGATGAAGAAAATAATACTTCAGATCAAAGATTAAGAACAAACTCGCCTTTATTGAAGATTTATATTTGTAATCATTTTGTAGAATTCAAACTTTCATTCAGCATGAAGTAAGGTCTATGTAATGAAATCTTTATTTATTTAGATACTCAAACCTTTTTTTACATCATCTAATCATTTTAAATTCGAAAAAACGACCCGTATATATGAGACTCTACGTCAATATGATATAATGTAACTTGCATTTAACGAATAAAATGGGCACTAGCGTGTCCCAAATTACCACACTCCGCCCATTAATGGACTGAAAGAAATGTAATTTTGTGACGTATCAACGGATGTTAACGAAACTTCATCATAATGCAGGCTAACAATGCTGTTACATTAAGGGGATGCAGAGTTATGGGACTTTGTTTCTTGTTAACATACTATGTACATACAGTCTGCATATACAATCTTGTGCGCGCCTAATCTTCCGAACCATTGCACACAATTTAATGAAACTTCACGTAAGAGATCAGTACCAACCCTAGTTGTGCATGGTGCATGTTACGCTCTTTAAGATAAATATTCTGCCTAGTTATGATACTTTGTTTTTTGCTACTATACTGTATACATACAGTCTATGTACATACAGTCCACATCTTTATGCAATCTTGTGTGCGTCAAATTGCAATGTACTGTGTCAGTGCATGCGGGGGTACATTCATCACTTTAAGTGATAGCTCTAGTTCATGTGCTGCATTATTAGGTTTCGATAATATTGCATTTACAACTTGTTTGACCCCATTCTTTACATAAATGACAGCTAGATCATGCATCTCGTACAAACAGAGTTATGAAAAGTATGGTGGAGAATTTAAGGACACATTATAATGGCATAAAAGTGATGATAATTGTATATTCGTTATTAAACATTATACAATGTGGACCTGTGACGAAGTTTGTAAAGCCATTTCCTTTTTATTGAACAACATTTACATCAGGTTTGGGAATGCAGTTTTTAGACAAGTTGTTAGTATTCCCATGGGAACAAATTGTGCACCCCTTGTCGCAGATTTGTTTTTATATTGTTATGAAAGAGACTTTATGTTGAGCTTCTTTTTCCAGATACGCAGGCAGATATTATAACTGCATTTAATAATATATCACGCTATCTGGATGATATTCTTAATATGGATAATCCGGGGGTTTTTTTTTGGTCATTTAGTGGGTACTATTTATCCTAGGGAGCTTCAGTTAATTAAAACTAACAATTCAGATACTGATGCTTCATTTTTAGATTTACATCTCTCTATTTATGACAATATTGTACATACCAAAATCTGTGACAAAAGGGATGATTTTAATTTTAGTATTGTAAATGTTCCCCTTTTGGATAGGGATGTACCTCAGGCTACATCTTATGGGGTATATATTTCTCAGTTAATTCGGTTTGCCAGAGCGTGTAGTCATGTCAAGCATTTCAATGAACGTAATCAATATATTACAAGTAAACTTCTTCAGAAAGGCTACCGTTATTACAAACTGCGTTGATATTGGGTCATGGTAATTTTCCAAAATGTATTTGGTAAAATTATTAAACGTTTTATTAAAAGAGGTTACGACCCAACTGTTTTGAGACATACCGCATGTTTAGTGTTCAACCCGTTTACAGTTGGACACTATGCTTCCCTTTTGATTGTGTCTGACGGAAGAGGGGAAGGACTCTATGATAAGCAGTTTATAAATCCTCCTACCAGCACTGAACTGTTTTGATATTTGTCTTCTGGCCCTTAAGGGTGTTTCTCTTGTTGCTCTGTCTTCTGAAAAGGCATTGAGTACATACATTTTTTGTTCTTAAGGTTTGCTTTTTATATATTTATACACGAGCATTTTTGTGTTTTAACATGCCTTTTTGTTTCTATTATGTATGTAAAGAGATTCACCTGGAGGGGATTACTTTTATTTACACTGTCCCGTGTCTTTGAAACATGGTGGGGGTAAGGGTGAGGTTGGGTGCGCATCATAAACCGGTTTAAGCTCCCCAGTGGTATTTGTGCCACTGACCGTTCCAAGGCGGTGCCCCACTGTGTTCCTTTGATTGTTCGTTTTGTCCTAGTGTGTGTGTGTGTGTGTGTGTGAGTGTGTGTGTGTGTGTGTGCACGCGTTTGCGTGCTGTGGGTTTCGTTTTGAGGAGGCTGCGTTTTTTGATGTGTGGCATTCTCTGTTTGATATTTGTCTTTGTTTTTTATCATTGTCATTCCTGCTGTGTATTATTAAGTTTTGTGAATGAGATTAGTAGGTTACTTTTGCACATATACACATTGACTGACCTCTCAACCAAATTTCATACCTTATTTTAAGGATTTTTAACACAATAGATTTTAAGAAGTTTGTTGAATGTGTTTTGATATTTGTATGCATCGTAGTTCATGAATATCAAGTTTAAAATTAATAATGGACCCATTTCTAGGACCTTATTGCAAACAACTCGACTTCTGTAACAATGTTTAATGTATTAAGGGGAATATACTCTTTTACTTTTAAAATATGGCCTTCCTTGACCACCATATCTTTTCATATGCACTACTTTGTAAACAAACTAAATACTTTGTTTTATACGGTGCCCCTAAAGTGACATGTTACACACTTTTTTCCACTTAGGTAATGTGAGAAATCATTTCGTTTAAAAGAAATCATTTCGTTAAAACGAAATAACTATTTCGTTTAAACGAAATCATTTCGTTTTAACGAAATAAGTTTAAACGAAATTATTTCGTTTGAACGAAATAACTATTTCGATTAAACGAAATCATTTCGAAATATTGATTTCGTTTAGACGAAATAGTTATTTCGTTAAAACGAAATGATTTCGTTTAAACGAATTAGATATTTCGTTAAAACGAAATGATTTCGTTTAAAAGAAATGATTTCGTTTAAACGAAATAGTTATTTCGTTAAAACGAAATGATTTCGTTTATAATAAACGAAATAGTCATTTCGTTAAAACGAAATAAAAAAGTCTCACATTACCTAAGTGGAAAAAAAGTGTGTAACATGTCACTTTAGGGGCACCGTAGTTTTAGCTTACAGTGCAAAACAAAAATAAAGACGATGAACTGAATTTAATTTTTTTCTTTAAATTAGAATCTGTAGGATATTGATAAATATTTGGACAAGGTAAAGCGCTATTATTTCCGCACCAAAAATATTAATTGTTCACTTTGTATGTACACAATAAGTCGTATGTAATTCAACAATAACTTTCTTTTTTGAGTTTTTTTTTTTTCATTTTGATTTTAGTGAGTAATACTTTGTGTACTAATAACAGTTGAAACAGTTGTGGCGATTTTAACCACACTAGAATAATTTTAGTGAAAACACAATCACAATATCAGTTTAAATCCAATTTTTAAAAACCAAAGAATTTTCACCACTTTTAAATATCCACATTGCTATTTATTTCACAAATAATTCCACAAATAGTTCCTTTAGTCACAAGCTTTAAGTTTTCATATCGAGCCTTGAACAACCAAATTATCTTACTTATATACAAGAAAATCACGTGACATTAGTTTTGGCGCCAACATGAAGAAACATGAAATAAGGAGTTACAATTTAGTTAAAAGACATTTTATGTAATCATTTAGGCGAGAACAAAAATCAAGAATAAATCGTGCTTTGGAGCAAAGATTATACCAAACCCTGAAATTAAGGCGGGAAAATATCCATACAAAGAAAGGAGAATATAAAATATTCGTGTCTTTCCCGACACTCCCGACAGCAGCGGTAAACAGAGACTTATGAATTTGCATAGAGATGATTACAGCATACCTAAACAGTCTTTAAATCACAATAACTTTGTAAACAATGTATGATTAAAGTTCTGCATAGATGTGTTTCTTCACAGTACAGTTCTCATTGTTTCATAACGTAAGTCCAATAATTATCTTCATATCTAACAGTGCTGAATATCGGTTGCCCATCACGATATGTGGTATATTTAAGTCCTGTTTTCGAGAAGACTTCAACTCTCGTTTCTAGCGTATGTCTTTCGATTCCATTTTCATCTTCGTCGCTGCTAATTTCAATAATAACTATTGTAATACTTTGGCTGCTATCGCTCGATGCTCCGTCAGAACCTAGACCACTGTTGCTCCTACTGGGATTAATTGTAATGAATTATATTACTGCATTGCTCCAAACACTCGCATTGGTTCTGTATCGTTTGTCTTGCCTTTATGGCAGCCTCCCGCGACAGGCATTTTATTAAGAATGTCAGTATCACTGTTACTTAAATTATTTGGCGTCGTACTGTCATTTTCCATTATTTCAAGAGGAAATAGTAAGCTCAAAGGACGTCTTAGCACACGGCCTGTTGCAAGCTGAACTTCGGCAGAGCGCACTTTGTTGTCTTTGATCCTTTGAATATCTACAATTCGTGCCATTCTCCAACAACATCTAGGAAGTTCGTCCTTAATGATCACAATGTCGCCAATATTTGGCACTGAATCACTTTGAATTTTCTCAGATTTTATCCTCATTTGAGTCCGTTCACGTAGACTGAGAAGATATTCCGATTGCCATATGCGTCAAAATGATTTCAGTAATTTTTGACACTTCAACCAAAGTTTAATCAATTTCTCCACTTTTCGCACTGGTTATATTCACTGTCTGCACCGTCTTCGAGTATTTCCGGAATGTTCATTCTTGGGTTCAGAGTTAAGAAGTGGTTTGGGGTCAAGGTTACAATGGAGGTAATGTCGTCGCCGACATACACTAATGGACGCATATTTACCACTAACGCAACTTCCTTTAAAACAGTTCGTAACTGAATCAGGGTAAATAGATTACGACCTAGTGCTTTACGTAAAGATCGTTTCACAACTCCCACTAATCTCTTATAAAAACCACCCATCCATGGTGCTAACTCTGCTATGAAATTCCAGGTGATTTTTTTGCTCCAATGAATAATTTCGCTTTTAACAGTCTTTGACCAAAGTAAATCAAAGTTCCCAGAATTGCAAAGCGTTGTCTGAAATTATTTCAGTAGGCACCCCCCTTTGAGAAACAAATATTTTAAAAACCAGTAGAAATTCGTCTGATAACTTGTTTTGTATAAGTTCAATGTGAACTGCCCGAGTGACCATACAGGTAAATAAACACACCCATACTTTTGATTTTCCATCTAACGATCTGTAATACAGTGGACCAAAATAATCTAGTTCAGTGTACATAAATGGAGGGGATTCTGTCATACGTGATTTTGGGATCGGTGGCATCGCAGGTGACTTGTAAAGACCATCCTTGTGACATCTACAAATTCTGCAATTGCGAAGAGTAGGTTTAACCGTCGCACGTCCCTGTGGTATCGAAAATCTGCACCGTATACTGCCGAGTGTTTGAGGAATCCCGCAATGGAGTAATTTTTTGTGATGCTTCTCTAGTAACAAAATGATGAGTCGGTCATATTTTGTCAACAAAATTGGAAATCTGGAACCTTCGCTTAATTCGGCATTATGTAAACGACCTCTGCATCGTAAGAGTCCAGTGTCGTCAATATACAAATTTAATTGACGTTGCAATGTGTTCTTTTTTCTCTGTTCTATTGAATATATCACATCACCAAATTGTTTTTGTTGTATGTATTTAATTCAACTGTTTTCTGCTTCTGCAAGTTCTTCGGTTGTGAGAGGGCCATTTTTACCCCGTTCTCTGTTCTCCATATTCGCGATGAAACGTTTTGCAAATGCAGTAACTCTGTTCAGTTTTGTAATCGAAGTTTATGATGTGGGGTCAATCTTAAAAGGAGCAATGGGTAATTCTTTCACATTGACATTGCTCCCGACTTGACGACTTTCATAACAAGACTCTCCAATATTTGATGTGTACACAACACTTTCTGTTTTCCTTAGATTCCAATCAACTTCCTATTGTTTTGTTTTGTTAAGCAAGTTAGGTCCATGCCACCATAGTCCAAGAGTCTTTAAGTTGTCTGCACAGGTACCACGTGTCGCAACGTCGGCTGGATTTTCTTCTGATTTAACATACGCAAAATGGAAATCACCACTTTCATTAATTTCACTGATACTGTTTTTTTTCACAAACGCAGGTTAGTCCTTCACATAATTTATCCAGTTCAGGATACACTTTGAGTCTGTGAAAATGTATTTCTGTGATATGTCGAGCACCAACTGACGTTGAACAAACTTCCAGTTTGTTTAGTTCTGCCCATTGTTTTCTCGTTTGGGGCAAACCCTTTATTTTATCTAGGGACCAAACGCCGCTCTTCATGGAATTACACGCCTCAACACGTGTATCATTGAAGGTTCCATGTTCACCGGCGTTTGAATACATCTGCGGATGTCTCTAAATTGCTTTTTGTACTTTTAGCATGTGTAAATGTTGAGTTCTGCTCAACCCGGGGCTAGAGGGCGTGGACGGTAGCATGCATTTCCTCTACCGTCCATGAACAGACTCAATCAAACCGAGTCTGCAACATTTTCGTTTTTGTTGAGCGGCCTGTGGAGTTTCCACTTTTTCTATTTCATACACCTGACACCGATAAAAAAAACGCCTAACAGTTTCAGTCTAGGTATTGTGGTGTGTTTTTTTTTGAGAAGCTAATCGTGACTTGGCGTAAATCAACTCTACTACAGGCGTGTTGTACGCATGACGTAGATAAGTTGGGGCTGCATATGACTTTTCTTAGGCGTCACAAAAACACATAAAATTGTAGCTTCCTTTGTCACTTCCGCTATTCTCTTCTTTAGGGATCTTTATGCTGGAAACCTTTTCCAAATTTTTCTTGGTTTCAGTCCACTCATTTTCAAATTCTTGAGGTATGACATCATCGCAGGCAGTCTGATTGCTCCAGAGCTTCTGCATCAGAATCTTGCCCTTAATCAGGACGGGAGAAAATAGGCCAAGTGAATCAAAATGTTCGGCAACTCTCTTCAGTATGTTTCGTTTAGTTATTATTTCATCACTGTTTTAGCTAGTTTCAATGAAATTGTGTCATTGTTCGGGTTCCAACTAAGACCAAGAACTATCAAAGATTCAGTATCAGCTTTGTCTTCCTTGGGTAGATATGCGTTGAAAATCTCACTATTTGAAGCCCACTCTCGTAAATTCATAGATGCACTTCTTAACATTTTCTTAGCCTCATTGTAGAACCTGATGCTGTCGTACGTAGTCACTATTTGTGCCCGTAATTAGGTTGTCCACATAGATATTGTCTTTAATACTTTTGGCAATTTTGTTCTTGTACGTATCTAGATGATGTTGGATTGTTGCTCCGAGTAGGAATGGGCTGGAAATGATCCCGAAAGGCACATGGCAGAATTTGTACTATTGTATATTTAAAGCATTAACCACTGGTTTAGTGTAGTCTTTAAGCCATAAAAATCGTGTGACATCTCTCTGGTCTGTTTGTCTGCAAGAATTCCTTTTCAATATCAGCTACTAAAGCAACTTGATATAGCCGAAATCGCATCAGCATCCCACAAAGATCTTGTAAAATCACAGGTCCTCGATAGAGCTCACAATCTGTTTTTTAGTTTTCGCCAGCGCATCATACACTACTCGAAGTGTTGTGGTGTTTTTCTGTAGAGTAATGACTGGTCGATGAGGGAGGTAATGCAACGGTCCATCTTGATGTTTATGATCTACCTTTTCAATGATGCCTTTGATAAGCTGATCCTCAATGGCAAAGTTATACTTTTCTATCAACTCCGGTTTGCTACGTAAGCGTGAAACGGCGGATTTTAATCGTCCCATGGCAAGCTGCTTATTCACAGGTAGATTGATCTCTTCTTCGCGCCAGGGCCAGGTTACTTGGTAGCGCCCGTCTTCAAACGTAACTGTTTCTTAAACTTTTGAAATGCGATTTCGTCATTGCTTCAATGAAGATTACCGGTTATTCCGATTGACTCTAGGTTTCAAAAGTCCTGAAAGTTGGGCTGTGTTTGCATCGATGAATCCAGACTTGAAAATACACTGTATCTTGTTACATCGTTGCCGTATGTCATAATTAGCACATTCACTTCTGAATT
The DNA here is from genome assembly GCF_021730395.1 of Mercenaria mercenaria. NCBI lineage: Eukaryota > Metazoa > Mollusca > Bivalvia > Venerida > Veneridae > Mercenaria > Mercenaria mercenaria. Next base: position 61,740 of record NW_026462108.1, on the reverse strand, counting down.
TGGTTGTGTCGTGCTATTTGCACGTCCAGTGAGCAATCATCCAAGTTTGGAAGCAACCAAGTATAAGCCTGGTTGAAGCTCTAGTCTGTTGGGAAGAACAATATCTAGATAATAGTCATTGCCAATTAACATTTCTATGGTAGAAGATTCACGCTCTAACGGAATTGTCTCTGCCAGTTCTACACTGTGCATCAAATCATTCAACTGGTGTGACAGCGATTGTGGTATAGAACTTCTCTGTATCTTTCCACTGATAGTAGGTACTATGTTAGCACTAATAGTCATTTAGATACCGTTATTCAGTTTCAGATTCAAATTTGTAGTTTTCGTTTTAATAACTTTTGAATTCTCAATGCCAAAGGTAACTAGTCTTAACTTTTGATCATCATGACATTTTAATTCCAATTTCGCAGCTAGCTTTTCAGTTATATACCTTCTTTGAGATCCGGAATCCACCAATAACCTTGTAGTCATTGCTGCTGAGCTGTCTGGATTTACTTCCTCCGTTTATGCTGTTCGCATAAGTACCATTTCGTTTGAAGAAATTAGTGCATGTGCTTCACTAAGTTCGTCAGTATCTTCTCTCTGCGGCGATTCGGTCATCTCGTCAGCAAGTTGAACACTCGACTTTAATCCAAATTTGTCAGGACAAAGGTTTCTGTGATGGGAATTAATTGCACCGCAGTATACACATCTTTTGTTTGCCCTACAATCTTTTGAATTGTGCCCAACAATTACACATTTGAAACACGCCTCGCGTTATTGCTTCTTTCTTTCTTCTGGAGTTTTATAAGTTTGACATTCGTCACTCCAATGCTCTTTCTGGCAGTAGCGACACTTTGTAGAGTATGTTTCTTGCCTTTCCTTTGTTGGATTGTGCTTCCCATTGGTTGACATAAGAGCCTGCGCAGAGGAATTGCAATATTGGGAATTACCATCACTTCCAGATGGAACTTGTTTCTTTAATGTATTTGGCTTTGTAAATGCATTACTTGTTGCTTGATCCGTTGTCCGATGGTTTTGGTTTCTATTCCTTTTTACTGCACGTCCACGAGCTATGACATAATCAAGCAATCTATGGGCCAGTGTTCTTTCGGACCATTTCTTACCTGCTCCATTTTGAATCTCTAATTGCAATAGTACTTCCTTTGGTAGCTAATCATGGAGACGAATACATCTTGATCTATGTTTTGATTCATGACTTCTAGACTTCTCAGATGTTTCTTAATGTTGTCTAAGAATAATCTCAAACTCCCCACTTTGTTGGTTGCTGGAAATATATTGATTAGCAGGTTGTAATAAAGGTCAACAATTTCTTGGGTATTACCAAGTCTGTTTTTCAAAATGTCAACAGCCATCGTATAGTTTTCACTAGATAATGCTATTACTGCTACTGCTCTTCTAGCCTCAACAAACAATTTTGATTTAAGATAATTGGATTTCTCCACGTTTGAAATGTGACTGTTGTTATGAACAGAACTTGAAAAGAATCCTAGAAATCAAGCCACTTAGTTTTGCCACCTCCGAATGATGTCATTTCCAGCTTCGAAATTTCCACTGAACTTTTCTTTTCTTATTTCCTGTCTTGCTTGTAAACAAACTCTTGATGTTGTTGTTTCATTTGTGTTGCAATAAGATTCTGCATATCTTGTTGTAATTTTATTAGCTTATTAGCACTTCGCTGGTTTAAGTTTGTTTCACGTCCTGCTTTTGTTTCGCAGATTCCAGTTTGTCCTTGTACTCCTTTAGATCTAAATAGAATTCCATAGCATCAGAACACAGTGCAAAATCATCACTCACTGTTTTCTCCGTTTGATCATGGTCTGCTTTTTCCAATGCAGCTGCTAACTTTTCACTTTGACACTCTAATGTATCTTTATACTTAATTTTCTCAATGCATTTCACAACTTTTGCGATTTGCTGTTCTATATCGATTTCACCTAGTTCAGCATACGACAGTTCTTTTGCTTCTTCGAGGGAATTCTATAGACTGTTCCTGTATCGGGTTCTAACTCCTTTTAAATAGGTAAGATTTGCCATGATAATCACAAAAGTGGACAATCACAGATGCTATGTTCTCTTCTTATCTAGATCAAGTTGTTTTCATATCTATGAGTTCTCCTTGTTTAGAATAATCCTTTTATAGTCCGTATGTTTTAATGATGTTATCCGGCGCGCGAGACCAAACAATGTGGCAATTTTAACCACTCTGGAATAATTTTAGTGAAAACACATTCAGTTTAAATCCAATTTTTAATAACCAAAGCATTTTCACGACTTTTAAATATCCACATTGCTTTTCATTTCACAAATAATTCCACAAATAATTCCTTTAGTCACAAGCTTTAAGTTTTCATACAATAGCAAGCCTTGAACAACCAAATTATCTACTTATATACAGGAAAATTACGTGAATTAGTTTTGGCGCCAACATGAAAACAAAAGGAGTTACAATTTAGTTAAAAGATATCTTATGTAATCATAATTTAGGCGGGAACAAAAAATCAAGAATAAATCGTGATTTGGAGCAAAGATTATACAAAACCCTGAAATTAATGCGGAAAAATATCCATACAAAGAAAGGAGAATATAAACTATCCGTGTCAAGACAACAGTATCCATTTCATGTACCAAAACTCTTTACTTTTCTGCAGATAAATTTTATCATACTCCATCCACTTTTTTTCTAATTTCAAAGTCTGCGTCCCCTTAATTCTTAACTTGCAATTAATTGTTTATGTAGGAAAATCTTTAAATGTGTTAACAATACTACATTTTTTATCCAGTTTATACAGTACTTTTGTGTAATGCTCTGGTTTTTAAATGTATAACATGGAAGACTGCGAAACCAAATGTGTAGCCTCGTTAAATGAAGTCTTTAATTACTATACCATCATAGATTTGTTCTTAACATAATGTTTAATCTTTTATTCATTTGATATTTTATTAGCTCACCTATCACGTAGTGACACGGCGAGCTTTTGTGATCGCCCTTCGTCTGTCGTCCGTCCGTCCGTCGTCCGTCCGTGGGTTCAAGAGTTATGGCCCCTCAAAGGAACAAAATGTGCTATTACTGTCTTGTGAACACGATAATGTCCTCATTTTGCAATTGATTTTAATTAAAGTTGCACACAACTTTTACTGGCATAATATTTCGTTGTTTTTTTCAAAAACTAGCCAGATTACATGATGGTTTTCAGAGTTATGGCCCCTTAAAGGGCCAATGTTTGCTTCTTTTGGCTTATGAACACGATAGAAACCACTATGGGACATTATATAGTATTGGCAGTTGGCAGCTAGCAGCTGGCAGTAGGCAAGTAGCAGTTGCCATCTGGCAGTAGCCAGTCGACAGCTAGTTAACAGCTAGCAGTGAGCAGCTAGCAGTTGGCAGTAAGTGGTTAACAGGTAGCAGTTGACAGCTGGCAGTAGGCTGTCGTTTAGGGAATTCCGTAATAAAACGTGTCACTCAGCGAGAATTTTAGCCTTTGGTATAAAATATTTATATACCTTACCCATTTAAGAGCAGATGGTCATTACTTAGCTCTGAGTGTGATCTATATAATGTGTTTTGCGCATATAAAATAATATTTCTTATTACTTTATGAAAGATAATGATTTATATTCTAGAAAATATGTTACTGTGCATGTTTGTATCACTGGTATTAAGGTGCTAGAGGCGTAATAGCAATGTTTACAAATGGCATTTGGTTGGTATATTCTTAAAGATAACCGTGTTTCGCACTGTTTTTGCAATTTTTAACAACTATTACCGTGCCGTTTTTTCTAAGTTTTGTATAACTTATGGTATCTCCTCTAGCTCAAGTAGAGACAAATTTCAAAGTGATGGCCACTATACAAAATGTTTGCTGAAAACTCCTTTTACCATTAATTTTACGAAAAGAATCATCAAACTATTGGTAAACAATTATAAAACACAAAATAAAAATGTGAATATCATTTTATCTAGGGTTCCTCAAATAAACAGAATTAATGATACAGAATTCTAACATCAACATAAAGAAATAAGGTCTAATCCTGTGTTTCTATTTTGTATTTTGCTTACTTCATTTTAAAATAACCTTGGAACAGACGTAAAACCTACTTAAATGTCTTTCACGATATGTAATTTAAAGAGTGAAAGCAAAGTAGAGAGCTTTTACCGCATGTTTATTCACTCTGAACAGCAAGAAATCGCTTATCTTTTTATTTCCATTTTTGTACAAAATATCAATCATAAGTCTTGAAAGAAGTAAAACCTTGCTAGAAAAAATGGAAAAAAAGGAAGAAACATTGGTTCCAGTAGGGCTTGAACCTACGCCTCCCATACCCCCCCCCCCCCCCCCCCCAGCCCCACCTCCATGAAATTTGCAGTTAAAGTGGGTTTATTGTAGGAATTGAATACTCTTCAAAGAGGAGGTACTCGATTACGCCTCTACTACCTTAAATTTATACATAGTTACATTACGCTTTCACTAGTCATACAGAGCATAATTACGCCGACCTGGCCATTGAATGCTGTTTAGATAATGTGTTTTGCCAATTATAAAATGAAATCTTTCAGATGTCATTGTGCAAGTATTGTATAGCTGCTATTAAATTTATACAGACATGACGCTTCTACCAGTCTCACGGGGCATTATTATGCCGACCTGAGCTTCGAATGCTATTTACAAAATGTGTTTTACCATATATGAAATAATAGTTGTCCTAAATTTATGGAAGTTAATGATTTATGTTCCATAAAAGATATTATTGTGTAAATATTTTAGTCTTATCGCATAGAGTTGCAATCTATATTCGTTTAATTGAATATGATTGTCTTGACTCCTGGATGCTAAGCGCCTACATGCTATAATATATAGCATTGAACTACCATAAAGGTATGACCTCCATTGTTTAGACTGTACTTCGTAAATTACCTTGAACTTTGTAAGCTGGAACTCTCCTACTGTCTGAATAGATTACCACATCATATGTCTCTGTCTGAGCTTTCCGATGCTCAGTCTGTAACCCGTAAAAAATAAATTCTCTGCGCTGGCGCTGGCTGGCCCTCAAGCTCGAAACCTAGTTACAATACTGCAACTCTTTTTTAGTCGATGAACGTCAAGGGTCTTCTTTTTAATTATTTATCTGCCCTAACAGGGTAGCTACAATAGCTGTCTCATCAGGGTATTGGGATAAATTATTGTGTATTGATGTGTCTACATTAATTGCTGGATAAAGAAGGACTTCACTGTTAACAGTCTACCTATTGTTATAGGCCGTCAAATCTACCCTTCTCGCTTGTAGATCATTGATTCAGAAGTGTTCTTTATCTATTTTGCGATGTCTGGAATATGATTTCTGTATAGATACGGCACAAAGCAATACTAACTCACCCGTTGTACAAATTACTGCAATAACCTCAGGAAAGAGCTCAACAATAAAATTAATTAATAAGATAATGTATGATCTTCGTGACATCACAACGATGAACATACATGTATCTTACTGATATGGATCATCTAATTTATTATTGTACATCTGAAAATAAGCAGTATCTAAATTTGTGTCTAAACATTCAATGCAAACAAAATAATGACACAGATGACAATCGTTTGTGTGTAAGTCCATCGTGTGAACAATCATGATATTACACACTCGTGAAAATGTAAATTATGATGTTTGCTAGTGACAATTACATTATTCTTACAGTGAAACGAACACATTTTCCTTTTATAATATGACTATGTATTTTCAACGGTTTTGTTTCACTTACACCCATTTAACTTACGCAATGTCAGGTATATTGTTCAACGAAGTCACATTGTGATGACATCACGATAACTGTGTTGAAAATTTGTACATAATGTAGCTTGCCCATGCGAATGCATTATTTCATGTGTGAATTGCTCGTGTTGTTCTGAGTGACCTTGGTAACCTTGTAAATTCAAGATGGGTCAACTTGCTACGAAGTACATCCAACACCAACATGGCAGCTTTATTACCATAATGCATTTTTTCAAAAGATATGTAGACTCAGAGCTTGTTCAGTACCGCCTTTTAAAAGTCTGTGAGTATTCCTTAAATTATTGCAGTGTTCCTTAAAGAATTACAGACTACTTAAAATTCCTGCAAGTACCAAAGACCATTGCAAATACATACGAACCTGATGGTGATGAATACAGAAGGAAGACATCGTTTGATACCGCCTCCTGAAAGTTTGCGAGTATTCCTAAAAATGTTGCAGACCCGTGCAAATTAGCTGAAACCTGTTAGGGGTGCCTATGGGAGGAAGAATCGGTTTGGCACCGCCTCCTAAAGGTCAGCAAGTGGTCCTTAAAAGTATTGCAAACCAGTGCAGATGGAGTGGAACCTGTTAGTAAATTTAATGTCAACAAAAGGACGAACTTTTTTGGCATGTTTGGCAGCGCCTTTTGAAAGTCTACTGCGAGTTTTCCTGCAAGTGTCGCAGACCAGTGCAAATGGACTGGAACCTCTTGCTGATGTCTATATGAGGAAGAACTTGTTCGAAACAGCCTCACGAAAGTCTGTGATATTCCTGAAAATGTTGCAGACCTGTGCAAATAAATTCGAACCAGTAAGTAATGCTTACAAGAGAAAGAACTAGGTTGGCATATCCTCTGAAAGTCGCAGCTAGTTCAAATGGACTGAAACCTGTTGGAGACATTTTTGGGAGAAATAATGTATTTGGTGCCGCCTTTTTTAAGTATGCAACAGTTGCTAAAGGTGTCACAGACCAAAGCAAATGAATTCGAACCTATTAGGGAGGGCTATTGAGGAAGAACTGTTTGGAACCATATCCTTAAAGTCTGCTAGAGTTCCTGAAAGACTAGTACAAATGCTTTTTGACCTTCTTTAGATCTTTCGAATGTTAATGGAAGAAAGCATCTAATATAGAACGCACGCCTGTAAATGTGTGGATATCATAGGGGGTATAAACGATACATGCACTGTTGAAAACTAAATTTTCTTTTAATCATAAAGTTAACAAACCCACACAGTAAAATATTCTTTGATAGATAGTATGAATCAGTTATTTGGTACTAATAATTCTTTGTGTTTTAGGTGTTTGTTTATTCATCACTTAAATTGACGTCGAATAAAACTTATTTCAGGCTCGTTTTGGTTTTTTCTAATATTCTGTTTACCCATCAACTCACTACGCATGACTGTTGCAACTTTCTGCGGTGGTACATTTCCTCTTATCTCTATCTGACTAATAATGATCTCATTGTTTTCAAAGGCTCGTATCTAATCAAAATCACTTCAACCATTTTTATTTCTTTTGATTGCGCAACGCTTCCACACCACCATAATCATCGATCACTGTAAGATGATATGCCGTTTTCGTAATTGTCCTATATATAGGATCACACCGAAAAGCATTGGTCCACAGTATAGTGTCACTTAAAACTTCCATTTCGCGAAAAATACCTTTCCTAGCATCGTCTTTTGTCACATCCTCAGTTAACCGTGCGTTTGTATATTCATTCCGACTGCCGTTTTCTAAAAGTTATATCAATAAATATTACCAACGTGCCCCATGCTCGTCATCAGCGGAATTGCTTTTATTCTCTATATTACTGTGTTCGTCCGCCCTGATACCACCTTCGCCGTCGTTGAACAGATGGCGTCCGATTCACTTTCATCCACGCGGGTAGCATGTTATATCGTCAAGTGGATGTATTTGCATAAATTTGACATGTGAACATTTCGGTCTCATCTAAGAATAATCAATTTATTTAACTCCTGAAATATGGAGTAAGAATATTTCCCTAAAGAGGAAGAATATCTCCTTATCTCCTCTGCCAGAGTAGGTACTCAGAGTAGCGCAGAAGTCTCTCCTCTGTTATTAAATATAACTCTCGTGATCTGAATGACAATAGACAAAAGGTAAGATAAAGTTTCACTGCAAATGGAAATTTAAAACTCCTCCTTTGTTCTTTAATATAACTCTCGTGATCTAAATGACATAAAAAAAAGAAAAGATAAAGTTTCTCTGCAGATGGAAAATCAGAACTATTACGCTGCACTTGCTTTTGTAACGTCGTAACTTACTACAACTTTAATGACGTAAAGTTCCCGCACTTTTTTAATGAGCTATTGTAAAAAATGTGCTATCAGAAAGTCGTTTTTACTAGTCCTTGTTGAATATGGCATGTAAGAAAAAGGTTGGTACCGATTTAAATTTCCGACTCTCGGATAGCAGATTTCCTGTGATAACTCGGCAGAGCCTCGTTACTGAAAAAAAACAGTTACCCTCGAGCAGGATATTTCCATCTGCACCTACAGCCAGTGAAAGAATTATATTCATTCCTTTGGCTGTACTCAAAATCATCTTGAAGTATATAGAATTAAGCGTCTGAACGCTAGTGTAAAATCAGTGTTTTCAGATATCATATACAGAGGGTCTTCTCGGGTATGTGTACCCTTATGAACGTTAAAATCTATTCTATTCACCCGTTTAACGTTGGGTTTACGGGTACAGAGTCATTTATAAAAAAAAAACAATTTTGATTTAAATGATTACTACATATGGTAACATAATAAATATTCCTAGAGTACGATCTTTTGTGAAAATAATACTAAAATAGCGACGCATTCGCTTGATAAATATCTTTTTTGTAGATACTTGACTTATTCGAATGTTGTTATAGCAGGGCGAAAAATTATAAATACTGGAAATACCTTTAAAAAAATATTACGCGGTTGTATTCTTCTCACGGAGCTAGAAGTAAAACTTCCTGGTGAAGAATTAGCTTGAAAATAGTTAAACAGGATTTTTAAATAAGAAACCGCAAAAACCTTTTAGTTTTCATTATAATGATATTTCATTAATCACCAATATCATTATAGGAGTTGCATGCTAAAGATACATTTGGGTTATGAAACATATCTGAAATTATTGACAATTGCCCGTCTGTTCTCATTATCTTGACGGATTTTATCTAAAGGTAAGACTAGTTTTAAATGAAAAAAATAAAATTCTACAAATGCTATTGGAATTTCATTTCATCTGATGGTTTTCAAAGACTTATAGTGGCAATTTATCAATTTGACAATGCATGTGTCTTAGTATTCAGTTCATGCAAAAAGGATCGGAACATGTTTTATCTGCATACTAAAATATTTTATTTTTATAGAAGTAGTGCTAAATAATTGAACGCATTACCTATGTGAAAAGCAATACATATATACACTGTTCCTGTCCAAAATTTTTCTAGTGATCCATTTATAGCAGCAATAGTAAATATAACAAGGCAATCAAAAGCATTTTTGTAACAAAAAGCAAGGACAGAAGTCCTATCTAAAGAACACAGCCGCTTATTCGGCACTCCACACGGATATTGGGGTTTGTGTGCATATATACATGTGCACATAGACTGACGACATATGTATACAAAACACAAATGAATGCAATAATTAAAGATAATAAGTAAAAAACAGAAACTTAAAATGAAGAAGGATGACAACAGTGTAACGTATAGAAAAGGTCATTTGCAAAACACCAGTGTGTTTAAACTAGTTTACTGTCTTTGATCGCTACCTTTCCTGCATTTGTATATTACTAGACAGTGAATTGAATCATTCTCCGCAAGATGAATCCCTTACACTCGTTACTATGGTGGCTGATTTCTGCCAACTTCGCCTTTTCGCTTTGTCGCGGGCGCCAGAGCAAAACGGCGAGATGGAGAACACGATAAGCGAAACCCCACAACGCGAAAAGGCGAAATAGCGAGTATATTAACGCGCTGTCAGCGGCGCGTTAAAAATCTCGCCTTTTTGCCTTGTCGCTTTGTCGCCCGGGACAAAGCGAAAAGGCGAAAACCCGCCAATACCAGAAATCAATTAGTTTCTTTTCCATCGCACCGCTCCTTTGCACCAAGTCAAACACCGCTCACTATTAAGCATGCTTTAACAGATGGTGATGACTTCGCTCCACAGGACAGTGCATACTATGACGTTCAGTCTATAAAAATTTGAACTTGTTTAAAACAGCTTCAGCCGACATTAGTTTATCCCTTTTATAACAGAAATGTAACTGTCATACAATTTGAACATGAAATATCTTTTATTCATATCTTTTTCGATATTATTACGATTTAAAAAATGGTTCTCAATTTATGTTCTTATGTTCTCAATGTTAATTTAATTCGGCAATATATTTTTAGATAGTGAAACAGCCGAAACAGACAGTAACTTCACAGTCATTGGGCTGATCGTTGATGCAGTTATCGCAGCCGTCATTCTATTTCTCGGGGTTGTTTTAATCATGAAATGGAAAGGACTTTCTGTATTTAATGGAAGAGGTAAACGGTATTCGAATATAGTGCACTATTCAGTGTCGATCTAAACACCAGCAATATAAAACCTCTTAATCAGAAATATATCAAACTATAAATTGATCTCACAAATGTGATCTTACATATGAGGTTTTAAGGAAACCAGCCAGATTTCTTTTTCTATATTTCCTATTTGATAAATATTTTTGTGTCAACTGGAAGAGAATTATAGTACAATGCGGTTTTATTTCAGCCGGTCAGATTTCCTTGCCATGTAATTTTTATCATGGCTTCATTGAATTCTATGCTATTGGAATCTTGTTGCATAATTGTAGACAGTTTAGTACATACAAAGGCTAATAAGCTGTTTAAACCGAAGAGTCGCGTGGAAGGGATTCGCCTAGAAGGGAAAATGTTCATTTTCACCTTTCTGCAACTCAGGCTTTTCTAATAAAAATCTTCAAGACACAGACCCATGATTTATGTAAATGAAAACATGCTGTTCTTGATAGGATTTTCACTCTAGACTGATCATTACTAAATCCAATATAAATTTCTTCCTTTCCATGTGCCCTTTTCTCAATAGCATCGGGTTTCTTTTGCTCTGCCGTTTTTATGTCTAGCATTGTACCAAATTTCTTTGTAGTTAAAAATTGCGACCAAGGAACTTAATGTCCAGACACCAGACAATGACAGAAGCGAAAAGGAATAAATTCAAAGGGTTGTATTTAATGAAGTAAGCTTTCTTATATAGAATTTAACACCCTTGGTCTTTTCAATAGAAGCGCTTTAGCTCTTTGTGGGAATATTAATCTGATATCCTATAATATTGTGGAAATAACATTATTAAGTAAGTGTATTAAGGAAAAGTCGGATTTAGTGATGTTCAACCTACATTGCTATAGACAAATTGCGCAAACAAAAATCTAACCACAGAACTCTAACTACCGGACCTTGCCATGTTGAAAATGAATTTCATTAAAACAGGAAATTGTAATATGACATTCTATACAAAATTTGTATGTGTTTTCCCATCTTGACAATAATGAAAACTGCGAAAACGTATGCCGTCTAAGTAAGATCTATTTTACTTAATTGTGTCAGTAAGTAAGATAAACATCGAATCTACTATAACTAAAGGATTCTAATGTTTCATCAACTGTTCTGCCTGAGTGTGTATCCATTTAAAAGTGTAGTGCACATCTAACTGGTTTGAAAAAGTAATGATAAAAGTCTATAAAGAGATCGTTCTGAAGCATAGAATTAAGTCACAAATGGTGATAAGGAAACGTTTTATTTACCGTTTGTACTATGAACCTATTATTATGACTGCGATTTGGTACACCATTAACTGGCTTTTATCTCAAATTGATGTTTTGGATTCACATTGAAGGTAAATTCTCCAGTAAAAAAAAATAAAAATAAAAAAAAAATAAAGAAAAAATAAAAGAAAATAAAAAAGAGTTAAGAGTTACCTGAACAGCATGCCTGTTTTTTTTGTTGTTTCTTTTTTTTTTTTTTTTTTTGGAACGTCAACAAATCTGTTATGGCTTCTAAAGCCCAAGGAGACAACAACTTTCGTCCCTTTACTTTCAGCAACAAGTGACGCCTGTTTTATTTCTCCGATTCAAGACCAACCGATCAATGTTTTGCTTGCGGCAAGTTTGGGCAGTAGCGTTCTACCTGACTTATAATGGCTTCGAACAGAAGCCTAGTGGAATCCCAGCTTTCCCAGGCGCATTCTCAGCAGAAACTGACGCAAAGAAACAGTGAAGCTGTAACATCAAGGATCCTGTTAATTAGGACTTGACAGTTGAGTATATTAATTTGAATTTCATCCCAATTTTGCCTATTTTCAATGAACACAATTTTGAAAGAAAATAAGGTTTTTTTTTGTTTTTTGTTTGTTGTTTTTTCTAGAATTGTCTCTAAAGCGCAAGTCGCATCAAAACGTTTTATCTACACACTTGAATAAACATGTCTCAGCTCTAGAAACGTTATTCAAGTGTGTTGATAAAACATATAGTTTTGATGCGATCTGCGCTTTACTTGCAATTCTGGAAAAAAATGTTAGATGCTGTTTCGGACTTTGTACTTTCTGAGAGAAATACCCTTTCAGCCGCTATTAGAAATCCCCTTACTGTATCTATCAGTCGTGCATGAAAGAGAAGGCTAATGTTAGATGCAAAGCACGTTAATAAGTACATTCTTTTAGGGTTAGACTAGCCGCTAGACTTATAATAAATATATTTCTACATTTTTCCCCTTTTTGTCGAATTCAAATCCATGTAGACAATAGCCAGCCTATTTGAGAGATTTTCACAGAAGAATGATGTTACAATTATTATGATATTGGACTTAGGATAAAGACTGGCTCAGTTCACTATATTCAATCATAAAAATGTAAAAAGATATATCATAGTGTAGTAGCTAGTCTATTTGAGGGTGAAAGATTAGGTAAAGACTTCGTTGAAAATTGCGGTTACATGTTCAAATTTGACTTGAACTCGGGATAAAATCATAAAAGACATTTCCCAAGAACATCAAACATTTTTGTTTTTCCCCTTAAACTGGGTAACGTTGTAAAATACTTTGTTTTTAATGTGATCCGTTTGGTTTACGTTACCCTTGTATCAGTTTTACCGACGTTTTGAGAGAACTTGTAAAATCCTGGTGTACTCAATATAACAAACTTATTGTTTATTTTGACGAAAGCTGGTCAGCGAATTCCTCTTTTCATTGCTTTTAAGACCCTCTTTGGATGATTCTGTTTCAAAAAGGGTATCCAAGAGCATCACTTAGCGACAATAACTGATAACGTTCACAGGCAGACAATGTTGGTTAAGTAAATGCAAAATAATTGGTTTCTGTATATCAAGAATAAGAGGCATTTTTTCTCAGTCACTAGTGACGTTGCATTGTACCATATTAGTGAGTTTGAGATTTCAACCTTCGCCTTCCCCTTCAACGTCTCTTGCGAAGTTAACGTATAAAGCTGACGTTCGATTAAAATTCCTTGAGATTTCAAACATTAGAATGAACCTTACTTCTTTTAATCCGCCCATTCAATTTATCCGTAATTATGATCGTTTTTTTTTTCGTGCATTTTGATACCAATTGTCCGAAAGGAAAAAATGAAAATTAAATAAAAAAACTTTTAATATAATCATCGCATATATCATATTAGAGCGATTACCAAATAATAATAATAATAATAAAAAAAACCAAACAAACAAACGATAAAACAATGTGAACAATGTAAAAACTCGTTAGTGTTACTCCATACATTTAGGTTTTATATAAAATTATGTCAGTATAGTCAGTATACAATGCACGATTGTAAATCATACATGAGAGGAAATAAAAATGATTATTACATACCTAAAATTATTTTCCACTGGGTTTCAGTGGACCGCGATCGTGCAATATTTTTCCATATCATGACGTTGAACGCTTTCATTTCGGACTAGTCCCAATCCGTGACTCTAGTTACCTCCCCTGACGGTCCGTCCTTTGCGGATCTCGTTTCTTTAGATTTTTGTTGCTATTGTGTGTTTGTTTAATTTGTAATTTATGCAACATTTTGTTTAATTTTACACTTTGATTAATCTGACCTATTAGATACTGGCACGTAGTAATTTATCAGACTGAAATGAGATGAAAGTTATAATTACGTCATGAGTTGGACTAATATAGGACGTGGAATGTTTTCTTAACGTTGTAATGGAAATAATCGCGTGACGTCCATGGCGTCCACGCACACGTTGCGACAACAAGTTTACGTCATTTTCGCGTAAAATATTAATGCGCGTCAGTTTGATTTGTTTATTGCGTTTTCGGAGATTTTTTTCCGTATTTTTCCTGTCTTTCGTGCAGAACGATAATTTAGATATAAATTAATCATTTGATAGTGGATATGTAACAAAAAGGTTATCAATTTTGTATGTGGATATATGCACTCATTCTTTCGCGGACAATATTGCGCTCCTAAATTCGTGCAATATTACCGCTGCAGAACTCGTGCATATATCCCACATACAAAGTTAATAGCCTATAATGATCATATCAACGTGATAATGACACTCTGTATGACTCTGTATAATGCCAAACTCTCAGACAGCACAATATGATTTTAATATACTATTTTATAAGTAAACCATCTGCGGATCCAGGAATTTTGGTTAGAGGGACACCAACATTAAAGAGGGGGTCCCCCATTTCAGGGCGGTGGGGTGGGGGGGGGGGGGGGGTCACACCGAGTTTCAAGACCGACTTTCTTTCTAAAATGTAAGAATCAAAGGGGGAATTAACTCACAATGTCCCTCTGCCAGGCTCTGGTTCCGTGCATTTAAAGAATGGAGTTATCCCATACGGCTAACAGGAAACGTCTCTCATCATGATATCATAGATCTGAAATTGTCTGATACTTCAGAAGAATTTTTTTCCACCTTACTAGTACCATTTTATGTTTATAATTAAAATGCAATTGTCGTATTAAGTGTCCGACAGAAACAGATTTTATTTGGATGTGAAAATAAAATGTTCCACCAAATGATATTCGCGCGTAATTATTTATTTTTCAAGTAAAATGACTGTCATGTCATGTGCCTCCATCCAGATTACAGTCTTTGATGCCGAGTATATGGACAGAGTAGATGTAAAAAGAATGAAGTTTCGACTTTCGTGATATCACATCTTCGGACGTTCAAAACTTCACTTCATACGACAAAAAGGCCCATCTGGTATAATCGATACCGCCTGGGGACACAAATATGCCGTAGAAGTTGAAGTTTGAACAAAATCTCAAAGTTTCTCAAAGTCAGTTGATAACTTCATACTTCCAGGTTCAATTCAATGTATTTAGTTAAAATCATTAGCCATACAAAACTTTATTATTCTTATACCTATTGATAGTGTTCCGCATCAAATTTAGTCTAATTATATATATGGATAATCAAATAACTTAATAAGCAGAAATCCTGAAACTAAGCTTTTTATTTCGCATAGTAATAAAGAGAAGTCTTAGGCTTACGTGATATTACATGGAAAACCTTAGTAGCAACGTGTGATATAAATAAAATACACGCATATCGGTGACGTTTTACCCAAAATATATATGAGAGACGTTGAAGGGGAAGGCGAAGTTTGAAATCTCAAACTCTCTATTATCCATGAACTTCCTGCTGTATTTCGTACAAAACATACTTAGTAGGTAAATAGTGAAAAATCAAAAGTGTCTTCCTGTAAAGAATTGAATGCATTGAATTGTGTATCAAAGCATTGTCGAATTTGGTTAAGAAAGCGGTTAACAAACACTATAAACTGTGAAGTTATCATTCAGGCCGAAAGATTTACATTTCTTAGCCTAAACATTCTCACTTTTTGCACTTAACAAGATCTCTTGTTAGAGAAAACACGCACGGATTTCTGTTCTCGTCTTATTTACGAAGGCGACTGATTCGTTTCAGATGATTTCTTTGATTTTCATAAATTCATTATAGGGACCGTTTATAATACACACGACGGTAATTACAATAACAGGAATTCTTGAAGTGATGCGATTGACGCTTAGTCCCAAACCTGGCGAGGAGAAAACATAACTGGTTTGTTCCCCATGTGATAAGTATGCAATTGTTTCTTGCTTTTACTTCATTGTCATGCACTTGGTATGTTGAGTGCCAAAACGGTCTTCATCTTCTTTCTGACTTTTGCACAAACAAATGGAACACGTGGAACAGCTATGGTTTGGATGAATTAAAACTTAAATCTTCAGAAATAATCATCAAATCATCAGGGCAGCAATGCAGAGTCTTTTTTTGGATCTGAACGTTTCAATGACTGTATTTCATTTGTTAGGTTAGACGTCTATGTTAAATGAGTGTTATTTAGTCATAGTCAGTATATACGCTAACGTTCCAAGTAATATCAGATGCAAACACGCATTGTTTTCCTGGGGTTATTTGTTTTTATTTTCAACTTGATTGTCACCTACCCTGAAAAACATAATTCAGTTCTTAAAACTGTAATAATTCAAGTAAATATGTAAGAGCTCGAACGCGCAATTGGCATGTTGTAAGCCGAAACTCATTAAGATATGTTAGTAAAGCGGATTTCATTTATTTTACGGTATTTTGACAGCAAATGTTTACATTACAAGAATAATCTATTCACAATAAATTATAATAAAAATTCACATTGATCAGTAAAAATTCTAATATCGAGTTCTTGTTTTACAGGTTGCTCGAGTCTTTGCATACATATGTCAGCCATGGCTAGCCTTCGGCATAAGTTTCAGCGCATGTTCCGAGTTGATAATGAGCTCAGGTAGTCTCGAAGAGTGGTGACAACGACTGCACAGTTTGCGCTCGCTGATCGTTACAAATCATCTTTAAGATGTTTCAAAACTGCAATTGCACTGCGAGGGCAACCACTTGCATAAGGGCGATCAATGGAATACGTGCTAGACCCGTAAGTAAGCAAACAGTGCTTTCGCTAGCGGGGAATAAGAGCTAGGCGGCTATTCAGAAAACTTATTCTGACACCGCGTCATCGATAATAGAGGTAGTGATCGGTCCCGCCGGTGTAACATTAAATTTTGACGTTGAAAATGGACCCTTCCCGATATTTAATGACCCACCAACGCGTAAAATTTGACCCTCGTTGAACAATGATCAACTATAGGCAGGTCATATTCCAACGTTGAAAACTGATCCCAATAATCTTACGCAATATGCCTTTTACTATACAGATGAAAGATTAATATTTTGTATTTTTTTCAGAACTTTTAAGTAATAAACGTTTAGTTATATATTCTAGCGCTCCATTGGCTAATAATACATTAGGCCCTATTCATCAGCAATAACTCTGACTCTGCATATACTGGGCAGAACGTACAGAAGTTAAATCCCAGCTACACATCTTTGGATGCTTATTAACGAACTGATCAACTAGGGTATCCTTGGGCGTTTATTCCCCGGATGAAATTAAGTCGAGTTGGATCACGTAGCTCGATCAAAACGCTCTTACACTGGGACCCAGAAGTGGAGTTTTACAACTTTGTTTACGGCGCTTGTTTACATTGTCGACGGGGGTAAACCAACAATTGCTACAAAAGTAGTGTAATTTCTTCATTCAAATAATATCTTATTTGGTATTTGGTCATAAATTTATCTTACGGGTATTTCGCTACAATGTTTCTTAGACACTGAAGTTGTACCTTCTCATCTCGCATTGTCCGCGGCCCTCCCGATTAGGAGGTGTATGAAATTTTGACTCGAGAACGATGCTCTTGGGTCTTGTTCGTGTCATTAGGGCGATTCTGTCTCGGGTCGGACACAGAAGAACAAAAAGAGCGAAGCGCCCAAGGACGGCCCTACAGTCTGGTCATATCTCAATGTTAAATACAAAAGCTCTCATCGATTTGGGGCCGTTGGTTCGAGTGACAGTACTTACCGGATTATTTATTTATTACACATAATTGTATCACTTGTGTATCAGACAAAAATATTTTTTTAGTATTTGCTTTCGAATTTAACGAGAGAAATTGCCTAGCGTAAGATAAGACACTATTTCAGTTTTTTGTTAGCAATTTGGAAAAATATTTGGAAAAACATTTTTCTAGTTAGGACAAACGAAACATAAAAAGCTTTCTCAGAATTTTTCAGATTATAAAGAAATTATCCGATCGGGCACCTTTAATTCCATGTTTTCAGCGGAAAGTAGGACACTTTATTTCTTTAACCTTTTTAAGCGTTTTGTGGCAAAGGGATCTCGCTAGAAAAAGGCGTAGTTATTGGTAACCGTATAGCCTAATTTTTTAGTTTGGCAATAAGATATCCGCATAAAGTTTCGGAATTAGCGCAATACTATCTCATTTCACAGAGTGGTTTGACATGATCCATATTAAATTAGGCATTCGTATCAGTTGGTGTTTAGCTTTCGGTCATGTAAAGGGGTTGTTATATTTAGACTCGGTAATTTACATAGTGGTCATTTTACAACGTTGAAAATTGACCTCCTGGGTCATTGTAACGTTACACAACCATATGAAAATCTACATGTATTGAAAAAAGAATGTCATATCCATCTGGGCACAGTTAGAATCCTGATATATTAATCAGAGGGACCTCCGTGGCCGAGTGGTTAAGATCAATGTCTTCAAATCACTTGCCCCTCATCGATGTTGATTCGAGCCTCATTCGGGACGTTGTAATCTTCCACCTGGCTTACAGAAGGTCGGTGGTTCTTCCCAGTGAGAATCAGACGAGAATTCGACCTTCGTCAAAACACATTCCGTAAATGTCTAGCTGACACGGAACCCCAAGCTGAGAGGGGATTGGTCATGGGATCCGCTCCACCGACACAGTCGGCTTGATTTTACAGATATATGTTAAACTCTTCAATCACATTGAAAATGACTCATCACTAGACACCTTGAAGATAATGGACTCTATCCAGGTGCGTAGGTAGGCTTCACCAAATAGGCTAGGGGTATGGAAACGTTAGCGTCCAGGGCAGATCCTTAGCAGGGGAGCCAGGCGAGGCCCCCAACCCCCTATCGTGTTATAGTTATTGAAAATATTCTGTTTGTGAAATTCTTCTTAAAGAAGCTAACCATGCCTTCGATCACTTCTGATTCTTTCCAGTGTGTTTCTCTACTACAAACAGACGATCTCCGACGTTTAACTAACCGTTGAAAAATGACCCCATTACTGATCAAAATTTAACAACTGATCAGGTTTCAATGACTTTTTGATCAAAATTTAATGTTGAAATGTTGGCAGGGTCGGGGTCAAAATTTAATGTTACACCGGCACAAGCTTATGTCCTTTTCACAGACAGTAGTTTGTCTAGCTTGTACTACATGGACGGAAGGATACGAATGTACATACGTCAAGGTGAAATATTGGACGGCGCGTGTGTTGTTCAACGGGACTTGATAGTTGTTCGTGGGAACATTAACGCAGCTATGTACCAGCAGGTTATCTTGGTCCATGTCGTACTTTTTCACCTACGAACCGGTGGATGTGATATGCAATTGCTGCAAAACAGAGCACCGGCCCATACCACACAGATATTTCTGCAACAACTGAACGTGCGGCAGCTACTTTTCTCTCCTAAATCACCGGATCTCAATGTTAATGGGCACCTGTAGGCGAGTACATGGTAGACCCGTAACCCCTTACAATCTCCGTGTACTGGAACAGGCCCTTGTGCATGGACGGAGAAATATCGACCAAAGGCTCACCCGGAACTTTGTGCTTGCGATAAGGAAGAAGTGGGTGCATGTTGTCAGAGCCATGGCAGGACACGCGAAGTATTGATAATACAGACTGTTCTGTGTTACTTTTACATCGTAAGAATTTTTTGTTATGCCAATTTGTTAATTTCCTGATCTTTATTTTTCAGACGGCTTAACAGTTACCCTTTAATCTTGGAAGTTTCATTTGTTGTGTGTGTGTGTGTGTTTTTTTTGTTTTTTGTTGTTGTTGTTGTTGTTGTTGTTGTTGCTATTATTGTTTATCTTTACGAACATATGTTAATACAGTGTATGTTTGGATATGATAGTGATAAATGCTCGTTATAATACTAAAGTTAACAGAAAAAACTATTAACAATAACAAATTTATTATGAAAATTAAAAATTCAAATACCTACAAATGTTAACTAGCCATAAAGTCAAATTTAATTTCCATAGCCTGTCCTGGTCAATTTTAAATCCAATTCGTAATATATCCCACTTCCTCAAAAAGCCGAACTGAATGAAGTAATTCCAAATAATATTTCTAAATCCACAATGTCAAAGTGTATCCATCAAAATTTATGTTAAATGTCCAAACTGGTCATATTTTGCTATTAAGAAATACAGGAAAGATTTACAATATAATCTTACTGAAGTTCAGCTCTGTTCTCTGACAAACTTTTCTTTAATGCATCATGGAAGGTTCCAGCACTATCATGTATACCAGTATCAAAAAGAAGATTCTGGAAAAATCCAGAATAATCGAGACTTTAAAGTAGTGTAAACACCTTGTTTATGGAACCTCTTTGAGAGCAAAAGCCTATAAATGACTGACTGACATACACGATGTCCCAAAACTAGGAAAGGACTTATCAGTAGGCAATGAGTCATCACTATATAAGAAATACAAATGTAATAATAAAATGTAGCATAATGGAGAATGGCATGTACATAACATAACACAGGTTAGTATTGTCAGTAAGTATTGAGCTGGCACTCATTAATCTTCCCCATTACCTTCAGGCGTTTTCGTTTTTTTTACGCAATATTTTTATTCGGAAAATATCTGCCTTGATAGCACGGTGGTATGCACTCCGCTTTTCATGTATATTACTATAGGTTTGAATTCAGTCCGAACCACCTTTGTTGATTCAATGCAATGTTTAATTTTATCGATATTACTATTATTCTTTTTTATAAAGCATAACTTACGTTTTTCTTTTTGTAAGATTTATTTTTGTACTGACACCAGTTGTTATAATTGAATTTTAAATGAACGAACACTTGTCCGGTCCTGAATATTTTAGTTGATATTTTGAGTAAAATCAGTAAGAAAGAATAGACTCCTTGATTCCAAAAATATAACAGCACTAAATCCAAGTACGGAGAAACGTTTTACTGTCGCCACATGGCACTTAAAGATTGCTGTATCCAATAAAATATGTAAAAGGATCAATTGGAAGCATAGAATGTAAACAATCGCTATAATAGCAGTCTAGGGTCTGTTAATAATATTGGCAATTGAACGTTCTGTCTGCACAGCTATATCTTCTCATCTTTACTAGGTGATAAAGAAATTTTTGCGTAACTGGTATTGCTATCGATAATTAGGTCCAGGCGTCGAAATTGATTTATGGAAACATAAACGCATATTCATAAGTACCAGATCAATACTTACGAATAATAGTTTTGCAGCGCATTATGCAAGGGGAAGTGTTTACATTTAAGTTTTACACGGGTTTCTCCAGAAACGCAGGCAGATATTATAACTGCATTTAATAATACATCACGTTATCTGGAGGATATTCTTAATATGGATAATCCGTTTTTTGGTCAATTGGTGGGTACTATTTATCCTAGGGAGCTTCAGTTAATTAAAACTAACAATTCGGATACTGATGCTTCATTTTTAGATTTACATCTCTCTATTTATGACAATATTATACATACCAAAATTTATGACAAGAGGGATGATTTTAATTAAAGTACTGTAAATTTTCCCCATTTGGATGGGGATGTACCTCAGGCTACATCTTATGGGGTATATATTTCTCAATTAATTCGGATTGCCAGAGCGTGTAGTCATGTCAAGCATTTCAATGAACGTAATCAATATATTACAAGTAAACTGTTTCAGCAAGGCTACCGCTATTATAAATTGCGTAAATATTTTGCTAAATTTTACTATCGTAATTCAGATTTAGTTTTGAAATTCAATAGTAATTTAAAGACACTTCTGCGAGAAGGTATTTCTAAACCCGTTTTTTATGGGGATGTGGTTTACAAACTTCGTAAGATCTTGGGTCATGGTAATTTTCCAAATGTATTTGGTAAAATTATAAAACGTTTTATTAAAAGAGGTTACGACCCAACTGTTTTGAGACATACCGCATGTTTAGTGTTCAACCCGTTTACAGTTGGACACTACGCTTCCCTCTTTGATTGCGTCTGGCGGAAGAGGGGGAGGACTCTATGATATGCAATTTATAAATCCTACCAGGACTGAACTGTTTTGATATCTGTCTTCTGGCCTGTTTCGTCGGGTCCTTAAGGGTGTTTCTCTTGTTGCTCTGTCTTTTGAAAAGGCATTGGGTGCATACGTTTTTGGTTCTAAAGGTTTGCTTTTTATATATTTATACACGAGCATTTTTGTGTTTTACATGCCATGCCTTTTTGTTTCCATTACGTGTGTTAGAGATTCACCTGGAGGGGAATACTTTTATTTACACTGTCCCGTGTCTTTGGAACATGGTGGGGGTAAGAGTGAGGTTGGGTGCGCACCATAAACCGGTTTAAGCTCCCCAGTGGTGTTTTTGCCACTGACCGTTCCAAGGCGGTGCCCCACTGTGTTCCTTTGTTTGTTCGTTCGTTTTGTCCTCGTGTGTTGGCTTTGTGTGTGTGTGTGTGTGTGCGCGCGCGCGCGCGTGTGTGTGTGTGTGTGTGTGTGGTGCACGTCTGCGTGCTGTAGGTTTCGTTTTGGGGAGGCTGTGATTTTGGTACGTGGCATTCCCTGGTTGATATTTGTCTTTGGTTTGTGTCCCTCTATCCGTCCAAATTTGTGTTGTGTGTATTTTAAAAGCTAGGGGTTTGTTTTGGATTTTACTCTGTTAGACAAGAGTAATAGTGCCTGTCTTAGTAACAACAAACAGCTAACGCCTCACGGCGTTTTGGCCGGGTTTTCCAAATTAGGTGGTTATAAGTTCTAATTATGGCATACAATAAATAACCCCCTAAATTAGCAGCAATATTGAAGGAAATTTAGAACGGAACTTCACCAGGGAAGTTCAAGCAAGTTTTTTGTGTAATGTTGAAATTACTATAAACTACGCGTTGTTTTTCTAAGATAAAATGTATTGAAAAAATGTGACCGGTACACAATGGAAGATAAATTACCGCTTGTTTGATATCCATAGTACACATTTACCACACTGTGTGTTTTAGGTATGAAATGCGTGATTGAAACAAGTTAGTATATTTTCCCGTTCACGACCATGGTTCTTATAGAATACCTAGGGGTAGGGTATAACACGTATGGAGGCATTTTCTTTATGATCTGGTGCCAGTGGCCGCGCCTACTGCATAATTGTGTCATATCGATAAATATGCTTACTCTATACTGTACTTTACCGATACCATTTTAGTCTATGTTTTTAAATTATTGTCATTTTGTCATTTTTTAATACTTTTCAGATCTGGTTTTTTTTTTTGCACTTTCTAGCCTAAAGTCTAAATTTAATGATTATATCGATATTCATTATTTTACTTATTGTATAGAAAAGATATTTACGATCGCGCTGTATGAAATGTTACTGTAGTTTTTATCAAAATTCAACCGTTTCTATGTGATTTTGCTTATTCTAATTAAATTATCTTATTAAAAATGCTCTAGTATTTTAGTTATATACGCTCGTTAGCGATACTGAAAATTTGAAGAAAAACTATCGGTTAATAAATGTTTTACACTCGGATCCTGTGTACATGACGCCTAAATTACGCGTGAAATATTTTTACCTAAAATCTACCTGTGGTCACATGACCTGACAATCACTTCGGCTTGGTCACGTGTCAAAAATATTTTTGATAGTCAAAATATCTATTTTTCGGGTAATGGGATTTCACCATTGCAGACAAAGGTGAGGTATAATAGGGGATGAAAATCGCCGAGACGGTAACGTCCGTATATAATTATTCATCTGTGTTGTAGCAACCACAGCTGATTTTTAACATTCATTTTATAACTATAAAAACCAAATCATATTGTATATCTCTTCATTTCTTGCACAGAACACCTTAGTAGTGTTGTCTGCATATACTGAGGCAATTTTTCGATGTTTTCCGGTTCCGGTTTATGTACACTGCGCAGACTGGTTGTCTGCATGAACACCCAAGCACCCAGAATCAGTCACAGAAATTCGTAAACCGCGCCAACATGCAAGGTATAATATTTGCTGTAAGAGGTATGATGACACTAAATGTAAACTCGTGTTTTTAGCTAAGTTTCACGTTCTTGAGCGTTGAATATTTTTTTGTAAGTGGATATATAAAAGATAAATCCCCATGCTAGGCGGTGTCTTAGTTCATATTAATATCACTTGCCTCTCGCAACCTTCACGTTCATTACCTTATGATAGTGTTATCCGAGTGTTGTTAGAAGAGATTAATACTCACTCATTGAATATATACATGCATAAAATGCACACTATAAAGTTAGCTTAAACAGAACCCTAACCTTATTTACAGTAGACTATATATCAGGATGTTACATTCGTGCCTTTGTTAGACGGGTAATGCTCGGTTTTCCATTCCACACTGTTTCGAAGGTTGGGAAGGAGCTATCTTACGAAAACAGCAGATATCTTACGAAAACAGGGTGACATGTTAGATCATTTTTCCTGCCTTTCATGTTAACTGATATTATTTATATAGCTTATGACGTCATAATAGTGACAGTGCTATGTGACGTCACCAAAGTGCACGCTTTTTTAGACAAGGTTTTTCCCTAGGGAAAGACAGGAATAGAATCTATCTATCCCTGGCACGTTCTCGAACAAATGTATACTTTCCCTGCAGAGAAGGCAAGAATATAAGAATCTTACATGCCCATCTGTGTAAGACGGGGTTTTCATTACCCGAGGGACAGTGTGAAATGGAAAACCAAGCGTTAGCGAGGTTTTTTATCCAAGCTGTCCAGAGGGTTGGGGACACAGCTGTCTTATACAGGCAACATGTTAGATCATTTTTCTTGCCTATCACGTTCAAAATAGATCGTGGAGACAAGTGGATTTGGATATTTTCTGATAGCTTTCATTTATATAGTTTTGTGACGTCACAATAGTGCCAGTACTATGTGACGTCACCCTAGTGCACGCTATTTCAGACAAGATTTTTCCCTATGGAAAGACAGGAATGTCTGTCCCCGGCGCGTACCCGGACAAATGTATACTTTCCCTTCTAGGTAGGCAAGAACACAATTCTATGCGTGCGTACTTACCGTGGTATGTTTAAGATATGTATTTATTTTGTTGATAATAAGCATCGTCAACAGGAAAAAAAAACGCAGATATTCATGCGTATTTATTAAAATTGAATGACGTTGAGGTAGAGTGTATTCATTTACTAGATTTTTGTGCTTTATGCCAGAATATCGTTAGCGCATGTTCATTTTGTTTTATAACATCTTCAGAATCCCTCGGAAGCAGAAAAAACATGTGATAAGAATAATCTTCCCGCATAGATTTTATTAAACTCATAAAATGCTTGGCAGACCTTCTCATCTTATCATTTTATTCAACTCGTGCAATAAAGTCATGTGACAGGACACTCATGTAATGTCCTCTACATTGTATATAATTGCACGTGTATTTTGAAATGTGCGCACACGCAAAGCAGATTTCGACCTAGATTGTACACTAAAGTTATGTATGGGCAGTCTGTTAACTCAGTCATCCTCTCCTGTCGCAAGACAGACTGACGAAATATGATATATTTGACCTGTATTTCTGGCTCATATGCCTATGTCTTCAACTTCCTTTCAATTTTTGCTAGTTTTTATAACTAGTTTTATGAATACAATGAGTGCACGGATGCTACATACAGAAAAATACGCGTGTGCATATACTTGTTCCATAATAGGCGTTTAATTTTATGCATGCACGCTTTATTCTGAGTGCTTGTATACTTACAAATATGCATGCACATATGAACGTGCACTAGTAAATTAATATATAAGTAGCTACATATTTGCAACTACACATACATTTTTATTGATGTTTTGACGTCGTGTGAATGAAATAAAGCCAAAAAATAAACCAGTGTAATGCAGTTCTGAGGTCACCGTCGTTTTACTTCGGATTTACTTGGTCGCTCGTAGATATTCTAGCATAAAACTGCTGTTCTAGTCACTTTTCGGGGATGTTTTAAGAAGAGATTCACGTGCTGTTATAAAACAGTCTGATATATGCACGTTCCGTGGTAAAGCGCTAAGGTATTACGGCCCATAACGGATTTATAATTCAATGGAAATAACGTCAGCGTGAAGAAACAACAGATACCCCTGCGCATTTCATTGAAATTAAATGAGGTTGAGGTAGAGTTTATATATTAATTCTGCATTCGTTTATGTGCTTTATGCTTAAATAGTTTTAAGTCATGTCCATTTCGTGTAATAACATACATGTATTTAGAACTCCTCGGGATTCTGCATATGTTGAAACACGAAAAACATGCGTTATCCCTACAAAGAATGAAGAAATTTTATGTTTCAGCATAACAAATCTTGCATGTGATAAAAAATCTTTCTATAGAGCCTTTCATTTTATTATTTAATTCAAATTGTGTAATTAAGGGTGCTATAGTTACCTGAATACATGTTTTACACTTAAAATGACATTAACCAATACTTGTCGCAGTGATTTAGACTGAACGCCGAACATCATGTCTTTATTGTAGGTATGGGTTCGAATATATACGTACTAACTGAGATATAATTGCTTATACTCTAAAAATCATCATGGGTTCGAACCTACACGTTATGCAATGTGCAGTGTTAACAGATTTTCTAAAGTGAATCATCAGCCGAGATGCTCCGACTTCCAGATCAATCTTAGTATATGAACTCGCCCAAAAGGTCATTTTTGAAGGTGAAAGTGTATTTTACCCCAGTAGAAAATCTTTAAGCGTCAACGATTTGTTTTATTTAGCGAGCCTAAAAAAGGATTCAATTTATAACACTTCCGCTTTTAGACACAATGTCTTTAATCAAATCGTCGTGGAGAAGATAGTGCAGATGACGCCTCGCCCGAGGACCGATTTCACGACCACGCGATCTGTAGATCTGCGCTGTCCCATTCGAACTAAGCAGGCTGGCTACATTTATTTGCATAACTCTTCCCAAGGGAAAAATTCATACAGAAAACATTTTCTATTGGAATGCATTCCCATGGGAAACGCTTCCCTTGGGAACAGTTTCCTACAGGAAAGTATTCCCATGGGAAACTTTTCCCAAGGGAACAATTTCCTATGGGATTCCCAAAGGAATTCTTTCCCATGGGAAAACTAAATTATCTTTTATTTAAACAAATTAACTAGCCAGTGCCATAAAAGTATTTTTATAAAACAGCTATGATGTTTTTCTAATAGTTTATATGAAAATAAAAAATAAAGTTTTCCCATGGGAAATTCCGATGGGAAAGATTTCCCAAATGTTTCCCATGGGAAATCACCGTCCCATGGGAAAGCAATTTTCCCATGGAAAATGACCGTTTCCCATAGGAAATCGGCCATTTCCCATGGGAAACAGAATATTATAATAGCAATATTTCTTAAAATAATAAGATTAGAATGATGAAAGTTGTTGGCTGCTAAAAGGTAGATATGGGCTATCATTCAGTACGATTTTTAAGTTCAAAGCCTTTGTAGAAGTACTTGACGTTTTTGCCAATTATTGTCCGTGGCAAATTAAAATTGGCGGCCATTTATAATGACAATAATAATAATAGCAGCCTTATTGTAAACAGTCATGACCGCATCCCTTCCCTTGAGTTCCTTTTACCACTATTCCCAAAACCAGTGCTTAAAGCAACTGGTACGCCCAGACGAGCTGCATATAGAGGTTCAAACACCTCCCCCTCCCACCCCCGGGTTAATGGTGCCATCATATACTATATATTACCCTGAAATCAATGGGGGTCAGGTACACAAAACCAACATAACAATGATATTTCAAGGTCATAGGTGAAATACTTGTCCAGATATTGCGCGGAAACCATTTTCAATGTTTGACCTTGACTTTTGACCCAGTGACCCCGAAATCGATAGAGGTCATGTACAAACAAGTTCAGGTGTCTGTGACCTTGACCTTTAACCCAGTGCCCTGAAATCAAAAGAATACATGTATACCTCAAAACCAATATACATATCAAGTTACAAGGTCCTAGGTGAAATATTTGTCGAGATATCGTGCAGAAACCATTTTCAAATGTTCAATAAAATCTGTAAAAAGATTTTTAATTCAGCGACTTTGAAATCAATAGGAGCCATGTACACATCAAGACCAACATACCTGTGTGAAGATTCAAGATTCTAGGTAAAAGTATTTTTTAAAATGGACAAAATGGTTAACGTGAGACTCATTATTCCATCCACCCGCCCATCCGCCCGGACAGACCTTACAAGCCTGATTTTGTTTTGAAATTCGAAAACCCGGCCAAAATGCATTTAGGGCTTTACAGTTTGTGTGGCGCCTATCTGGCCGAGGGTCATGAAACCTGTTTGAATAATATTTAGCAAATGAAATTGTACAGCTGACAATATGTTTGGGAGTTCACTCAGCAAGAGGTATAGCCCTTGAATTTATAGAAAATATGCATAAGGATTTAAAGTTTTTGTCACTCTAATCTCAAAAAGTATTAATTTAGTCTAGAGACATCAAACATTATAAGATTCTCCGAATAATGAAGTTGTGCACCTAATTTAGTAAAAAATATGCATAGAGTGCTTAAAAGGTTGTGTCGCAAACATTATTTGACCAAGAATAATGAAACCGATTGGAATAATATAAAGCAAGTGCAGTTGTCCATCTGTGCATTTATTTTGGACCGAAGTTATGGTCATTTACTACGCCTAGGGTATACATAAAGGAATGTAGCAAATTTATCGAACATATCTCCAATAGTATTTGATCCTGAGTCGTGAAACCGATATTAATAGCATGTGAAGCTGTGCATCTAGGGTTTTATTTGGGATTTAACTCAGCAATACTATAGGTTATCATCAATGCATTGTCTTAATCAAAGATATATATAAACGGCCTAAATTTATGTTGAACGTCTTAAAATAGAATTTGACATAGAAGAGGCATGAACTTATATAGGAATATGAAGTTAGGCATCTGGCGATTCAGGAAAACCCCTTCCCCACCGTCATCCATTCCTTCAACCATTCCCCCCCAACAAAACATTTTTTTCTTTCAGTTGTTTATTTTATATTGTGTTTCTGTATGATGTTTTGTAGTGTCTTTACTCTCCACTACCGGCATCCACACCCCAAGGTAATTTGAAAATAAATCCACTCATTCTTGTATTGTCAGACATTAACATATGGCCTACAGTGACAGCAAATTGTGACATAATTATCTTATTTAAACACATTTAATTTTTAAGAATTTCTCATGCCAATCCATTCATAACCTTATTCTTACAATTGTTTTACTGCTACACGAACTCGGTGGATGTGGACATAGAGCACATCTGAGAACTGGTCATCCCGCAGTGAGTGTGTAGAGACAGCCGATAAGCATTATGGAAAATTTAGTCAATCTAGCAGACAAGAAAACAGCAATTATGACACAGTACGCTGAATGAACAGCAATAGGCAATAGAGAGTTTGAGATTTCAACCTTCGCCTTCCCCTTCAACGTCTCTCATATATATTATGGGTAAAACGACACCGATATGCGTGTATTTTATTTAAATCAGACGTTGCTAGTAAAGTTTTCCTTGTAATATCAAGTAAGTCTAAGACTTCTCTTTATTACTATGTGAAATAAAAAGCTTTGTTTCAGGATTTCTGCTTATGAAGTTATTTGATTATCCATATTTATAATTTGACTAAATTTGATGTGAAACACTATCAATAAGTATAAGAATAATGAAGTTTTGTATGGCTAATAATTTTAACTAAATACATTGAATTGAACCTGGAAGTATGAAGTTATCACCTGATTTTGAGAAGCATTAAGATTTTGTTCAAACTTTAACTTCTCCGGCAAATTTGTGTCCCCAGGCGGTATTGATTATACTAGATGGGCCTTTTTGTCATATGAAGTGAAGTTTTGAACGTTCGAAAATGTGATATCGCGAAAGTCAAAACTTCAGTCTTTTTTCATCTACTCTGTCCCCATACTCGGCATCAAAGACTGCAATCTGGATGGAGGCACATGGCAGGACAGTCATTGTACTTGAAAAATAAATAATTACGCACTATTACCATTTTGTGAACATTTTATTTCAGTTCCAAATAAAACAATCCGTTTCTGTCTGACACTTTATATGAGATATAGTTGTGTTTAATCATAAACACAAAATGGTACTAGCTATAGTAAGACTGAAAATTCTTCTCAAGTATCAGGCAATTTCAGATCTATGATATCATGATGCGAGATGTTTCCTGTTAGCCGTATGGGATAACTCAATTCTTTACATGCACGGACCCAGAGCCTGGCAGAGGGGCATTGTGGGTCAATCCCCACTTTGATTCTTACATTTTACAAAGAAAATCGGTCTTCAAACTCGGTTTGACTCCCCAGCCCCTCTTTAAAGTTGGTGTCCCCCTAACCGAAATTCCTGGATGTGTACATGCTTTGCTAATAAAATAGTATATTCAAACAAATACATGTATATGCCCACATGTTATTTTGTGTGACAATATCCGTCTCCACCTAATATTTCTTGACTGTTTCGTTAGACACATGGTGACTTGGCACGATTATATTGTGCTGTCTGAGAGTTTGGTAATATACAGAGTCATGCAGAGTGTCATGATGCCAAAACGTATGGTATCACGAGAGTATCTTATATTTTGTTTCAATGCGCTTGTACATGTATTCATAACTTGTGTATATTAACTCATGTTATCAACATATCTTTTAAAAGGTTAAACTTTCAACAGGTACATTGCTTATGAGTGTCTACAAGTAAAACGCGTCTTTTAAGGAACTTGATGTACAAAGTACCAATTCAAAGTAAAAAACCTTTAAGAAAAACTATGAAATACTAGTCAACAGCATGACGGATGAATCTGTCATTTATATTTTATGGTCATTCATTTTGTGTTTGCTTTATCGCATATAATTAACAACTTAATTTCAAAGTACTTCGACACATGCATTTGAAATAGTTGGTGTTTCATGTTTTTGCTTGAAAAATATTAACTTTCAAGAACACCATCAACAATAAAATACGTTGTTATGATTATCATTTTTATTTCCTGTTATGTATGATTTATTACAATCGTACATAATGATTGTATACTGACATATTTTATATAAAATCTAAACGTTTTGAACAACACCAATGAGTTTTTACATTGTTCACATTGTTTCGCTTTTTTATCGTAATCGCACTAATATCCATGCGATAATCATATTAATGGAAATGTTTATATTTAATTTTCATTTTTAAAACCTCTTGTAAAAGCCGTGCCCTTTTGGACAATTGATATCAAAATGCACGAAAAAAAAAAACGATCATAATTACGGATAATTTGAATAGGCGGATTAAACGAAGTAAGCTTGAACAGGCTCAATCTAACCGACCCTGCAACATTTTCGTTTTTGTTGTGTTGAGCGGCCTGTAGAGTTTCCACATTTTCTATTTTATTCTAAAATTTGAAATCTCAAGGAATTTTAATCGAACTTCAACTTCATACGTTATTTTTCGCAAGAGACGTTGAAGGTGAAGGCAAAAGTTGAAATCTCAAACTCTCCATTATCTGCTGAATTGCGAACGTTTTATGAAAGGTTATATGCTACATAAAAACAAAACTTTTTACATAATGATGCATCATAGCTTCCATATGACATTTAAACATTGTACAATAATCATGCCATAATATATAATAATAGAAATATGTGTATATAATTGAAATTTGTGTATGTAGTTTTGATAAACGCATTTTTGTGATGTATTTGACTCTAAGTGTAAGTAATCGTGCAATAGTCAATGAGCAATATTCGACTATTGTATAATGGTGATCTGTTCAAAGGGAACCAAAAATAAAAACATCTTTACAGAATGCAGATGCAAATATTTAAGGAATAATGTCTAAATTCTATATGACGATAAACAGATTGGCACTAAACAAAATGTGTATCATTTCTTAAAATGTATTGTGATTATCTATTAGTTAACATATATATATGTAGATAGAAGTCAGCTTTTTTCAGCAATCCAAAATTAATATTACCCCGAGCATTGTGTAACCAGAATGAGATCAACCCGTGTGTGGTTTTGAAACGTAACAATGAAACATAACGTGTGGTATGGATTTCTGATATAAGAAAGTGAATTGCTATCATCATTGTCATGCAGATATGGTTGTTGATAGTTTTATCAAAATCATTCACGTCGTCGTCATCAGCATTGATTGTTGATTATACTCATTAGATATCACTATGTACTTTGTCGGAATATACGGATCAAAACCGACAGTAATCATAACGAAATGACACAGATGGTCATTTACTGTTGTCATGAAAAAAAGCGAACAATTAAACGATTGCAAATACAATGCAAACGTTGATGGCAATCCTTAACAATTTTAGCAAAATATAACGTGTGTTTAAATGATAAATATACTGTTACTACTTTTTATAAAACCAATTATTTACTTACTGTATCTAATGATGCACTTTTTAATCAGAGGTTATTTCAGTCACGGAAAATATTTATGAATATATCGATGGACTTTTGAAGACCCACTTGTAATTTCTACTTTTTTATATCAAAGATTACAAAGACTTTATCCAAAAGCAAAGATCACTGTCCAAGTTGTCTGCCAATGTCCTTTTAGTAATATTGAATGTTACCTGTCTTTGTAGTGATATTCCATCCGATAATAGAATTACGGTCTGTAAGTTTAATATGAATAAATCCAAATCTGATCGTGACAGCTTCTCTGATTCTTCTCTGAAGAGTGATTTCTAGTTTGGCGATAGTTATGTCCAAGTCTTTTGTACGGCTACGTATACACGTATGGCCTCTGTTCTGCTTTCTTACATATGGGTAAAATACATGTAGAACAATATTTCCTTTAGAACAACAAAGCACAACAACTGTTCTAGTGACAATTCCTGGATGTCAGGTCTTTTCATATAGTAACATAGTGAAGCAGAACCTTTTTACAATAATTGACAAAATCAATAATGTACTAACAACCAATTATAATAATTACTAAAGGTTGTCAAGACATATATACACATCAATATAAGTCATGTAAAATTTGGGTGTTCGGGCTTATTCACGCTATTTACGTGTTTAAAGCAACATTTTCGTTTTTGTCGTGTTGGGCGACCTGTGTAGTTTTAACCTTTCTCTATTTTATTATCACAGCAGTGTTGTATGTGCCGTGTTGCGGCCGTAAAAAGTCTCCCCGTACATTCATTCAGGGCTGTTATATTTCGATCTTCTCAGATCGTTCAGCACGACTTTTATGTCGTGTTATTGCTACTGTTTAGTTTCTCAACATGACCATTTCGGCCTGGGTGGTTCCAATACTCCAGCTTTCATAGCCTTGGATATTGTTTAATCACCCCTTGGATATGGTGCCTGCTTTTTAATTTTGTCTTTTGACAGTTCCTGTGATACGCAGGCTCTATAACCCCAGATCCCCTTCCTAAATTCCAGTTTGTTTAGTTCTGCCCATTGTTTTCTCGTTTGGGGCAAACCCTTTACTTTATCTGGGGACCAAACGCCGCTCTTCATGGAATTACACGCCTCAACACGTGTATCATTGAAGGTTCCATGTTCACCGCCGTTTGAATACATCTTCGGATGTCTCTAAATTGCTTTTTGTACTTTTAGCATGTGTAAATGTTGAGTTCTGCTCAACCCGGGGCTAGAGGGCGTGGACGGTAGCATGCATTTCCACTACCGTCCATGAACAGGCTAAATCAAACCGAGCCTGCAACATTTTCTTTTTTGTCGTGTTGGGCGACCTGTGAAGTTTCCACCTTTCTCTATTCTACATATGTTGGGTTCTATTCAACCGCGTCATCCGAGTTGTATGAGCTTTTACCCTTATCGCCGTGAATATAGCAACATATTATCCAACGTCTGTAACATTGTTTCTATAAATAGATAATATACAGTTCGTATAAACAATGTGTATAATTATAGATTGTAAGCAGCATCTCAAGTAATCTACAACTGTTAAATGCTTTCAGATATCTTATAAAAGAAAACACGTACTGGTTTAAATGCAATTCAATTTAAAGATGGAGAGACAGGAGATTAAAAAATATAATGAACACTTTTCATGTTGTTAAAAGAAGTAATTCTAATCATAACACTAGTCAGACCTAAATGATGTAATTGACGATGCTTGTACGCAAAAATGCAGCGAATGTACATATTATGAGCCGACACCTAGTAGACTAACTGATGATTGCAGTAAAGGTAATTGTTAAGAGTCGTATATATGTAAATGAAATTAAGACTTTTAACATAAAGAATGTGCAAACATTTGCACTGGAAAGCATTGCAAAATCAATATACTTGACAAATTTCTAAAACAAATCTTTTCGTTTTTTATAATACATGTATGTCGTGAAAGCTACTTTTGGCAAAATGTGGCTAGTTGACATATATTACTGAAAATGTCATAACAAACCTTCCTAACTTTCAGTATGAAGCTTAACCTTGTATTTTATACGCATTCAGATTTCTGATACTTTTTAAAGTAAATTGGCAATATCTTAGAGAAAAATGTTATTCTTATAAGCGAACATTGGTAAACATTGAACATCTGGCCAAATGAGTGTGGAAATGGGCTTCCTTGATTAGAATTGAGTGGAAAATGACAACGTTGCTGTAAAAAGAATAAAACCAGAAAACATCACATTTTCACTGTTTTCAATGTTTTTCTTTCAAATAATTCGTACTCGTGTCTACCCATTGGACGGATAGCTCAGTGGTTTGCACACTGGCCTTCCAATTCTGAGGTCGGGGGTTCGATCCCCGCAGATACTCGGGAATTTTCAGAAACGCTTTTCAGTGTTTCCCACCCACCTAGAGGTGTACTGGTCAGGAACCCAGGCAATCCTTGCGTGTATCAGTGCTATACACTGAGCACGTTAAAGAACCAGGCTGTCTATTCGTAACGAGTTAGGCTAAGTTAGCCGGACAAGCCTGTATCTGATTTCTGATCTCTCTGCCGTGGGGGCTTTGTCTCACTCTGTCCCTCTGGTCAGATCGCTCTGTGTCTGTACTAGTAGAGGATGAATTTATGCGCCATGTGTGGCTGCATTTGAACTATGTAAAGCGCCTTTGAAAGTGAAATTGATCATGAAAAGGGCGCTATATAAATCTGGTATAATAATAATAATACAAATTGCTAATTTCTAGCATTCAGAGGTAAAAATGAACATATTTAAAAGTTTAGATATGTAAGTTGTATGCAGATCAGGGGCCGTATTCATAAAGCATCTTAAGTATATGTATAAGAAATTGATTATTTACTCAAGTATTACTTAGGTAAGAAATTTATTTTACTTAAGTATAATTGTTATTCATAAAACAACTTAATAAGTAGTTCTTGGCTTTTATTGTGGACGAAAACAAAAAAGACAACATTAATTTCAGACAGATACAACATGTACAATTATGTTTAAAGTGCTTTTATCTGAAAAACAACAATTTAATCATACTCGCGATGCCATTTTGTTTTCTGACTTAAGTCATTTCTTACGTATCTTAAGTTTAAGCTGTTTTATGAATAGGACTTAAGTATTTTACTTAGACTTAAGCTGAAATCACCACAAACTTAAGTACAATCTTCAACTTAAATCAAAACTTATACTTAAGATGCTTTATGAATACGGCCCCAGAGTAGAAAATGGCAAACAGGGAAAATCTAGGCTACCGTTAGGATTGAACTGATTTAAAATTGTGTCGTGGAAGCTATTTTTGGCAAGATTTGATGCTTTGACATATTTTATTGAAAATGCAACAAAACCTAAAAACTGTTGATATAAAGCTTAAACCTTGCATTTTTATACGCATTCAGGTTGCTGGTAGATTTCAGAGTAAACTGGCATTATCTTAGAGAGAAACGTTTTCTTTTTCTTTTATAAGCGAACATTGGTAAAAATTGAAATCTGGCCAAATGACGTTGAAAATGGGCTATTTTAATTAAAATTTGACAGTGAATGTTACATTTATTGCAATTTTGCTGTTTAGAAGGATAACACTAAACAGTACACTGTTTTTGGGGTGTATTTGTTTTTAACAATTGCATATTTATAGTCTACAAATTGCTAATTTCTGGCAGTCAAGGGTAACATCTAACATACGTAACAGTTAAAATGTGTAAATCTGTATGTATGATAGAGTATTAAATGACAAAACAGGGCAACACTAGGCTACAGTTACGATAACTGATAGAAAATGGTGTTTCGAAAGCTATTTTTGGCAAAATTTGGGGCGTTGACATATGATACTAAAGAAACCTTATAAGCTGTTGATATCAAGCTTAACCTTGTATTTTTAAAAGCATTTAGGTTCCCGGTGCATTTCAAAGTAAACTGGCGCTATCTTAGAGAAAAATGTTTTTCTTGTAGGGCAACATTAGTAATAATTGAAATCTGGTCGGAAATGGACTACTTATAGTAGATTTGATAAAAAATGTATATCAAGTTTGCTCTAAAAAGGATAAAACCAAACAATATCACTTTTTCACTGTTTTAGGGTATTTGTAGCCTAAAGATAGATAATTGTTAGCAGTCAGAGGTAAAATGTAACTTTCTAACATTTTAAATGTGTAATTTGTATGCATATCAGAGTAGAAAATGACAAAACAGGGCAAATTTAGGCTACAGTTAGGATAACTGTCTTACGAACATTTGTCTGCAACAGAGTGCAGTGTATGCACATTCCATAACCCTGAGAATACGACACCTTCACCTAAGCCAGCTATGCCTGTAACCTACACAATACGATGCAAACACATCCTCAAAATAAAGGATGTTTCAACACCGCATATATAGGAGACCTGAACATGGCTGACATTTCAACGGGTTCGAAATCCGCATACACTACACTATTAACATTGTTGTATCAATGTTAAGAACCTTTGTCTCAATTACTTGTTTCATTTTCTTCCTGTAATAGCCACAGACGACCGCCGAACAGAAGGTATTTTGCAATTTTTTTCTAAAAAGTCCCTTAAAGGGGGATGCTCATTTCCCAGCGAAACATATTAGCACTCCAGCATGTCAATAATTAATAGTCATCAGCAAATTGGATATATTTATCTTGCATATTAATTACCATCACATGAGTTTTATGGTTTGGCTTGGTTTTATCAGTACTTTCTTTTTTCAAGATAAAAACGAGATTAAGGAAACGATGCTTTTTGCTGCTGTAGTATTTTTTTTCTTTGCAATACCATTCTCGATATTAATTCTTTGACATCGTGTAATCACGGTTAGTAAACTTTAATTCGCCAATAGTATATAACTATTGAAACAAAATGCAAGCACCAAGTTGGTTAAATTTCAATTTATTATGGATGCATTTCATAGATAAAAATGATTAATTATATCAATTAATTATGAGATTACTGTATGTATACGCTGGTCAATATCAAATCATAAATGTTATGTCCGCTGTCTGCAAATGTTCCGTATATACCATTTTTTAAGTTAAATCAAAATATCGTACTAGATCATAAGTCGACGTATACTTTTGAGGATGAGTCGAGGCGGTTCAATCTTTGAATTCCAATCACGCCGACTGGTAGACATTTGATTCCATTTTCATGTTAATAATGCAATACTATTTGGTATTCCTTTTTACAATATTATGACGGCAAATTTTGTATCTTTATAGTTAAGGGAGTTCTTATGAATTTCATTTTAGAATAAATTTGTACTATAAAATTCATAGAATGAATTCAATACATTGTACACTCGAAATGGACACCATGTAATGTGTTGGTATGAAACCTCTCACTCAACACTCGAATTTCAAATATACAAAATGCGCTATTGCAAATGTAGATAAGAAAGACCTATGGAAACGTTATAAGTGTATTGAAAATAAAATTGGATACTTTGCTTGGTTTACTAGTCATGAGGTATCTAGATGTAATTAATTAAACTGAGAGCCACATTCTACACTCGGACTCTGGTAAATTACATTGATACTATATAATTAAAATGTACTGAACTATACTTGAAAATGTAAAAGACCAGTGTAATAATCACATATTCTTGCTCTCAAAGTCATTATGCACCTCAAAGGAGGTAATGTCACATTTTATTCTTGTAGCTGTATTAATTACAGGATTAATTTTTAATGATATTTTCAAATCTGGGTATTAATTGAAAAAAAAATGAATAAACAATCAAATAAACAATAATGTGAAAAAAAACTATTTCTGATAAAAAAAACCCTAAATATTCGTCACTGTAGAAATTGTTCTTGAAATCCATAAAATAAAATGGAAATATACCGCATATTTGTAAACAGTTTGGTCCTTGATCCCATGCATTCTGGCTGGACTTTGACAATTACCAGTTAGTATATCAATGTACTTTTGTTGTTCGTTGCAAATATATTGTATACATGTATAGTATAATATTCCTGACTGAGAGATAATCCCAGCAGGCCAGATGGCCAAGCTGGAAATGGATGGTCATGTTTGCTTCCAGTAATCACTGGGTAATAAAACAAATGAAACGATGATTCTTAATAACCTGACAATAAGCTACATGCTATGACCACCTACCGCTTTAAAGGGAGGTAATTTGAAGTACAGAAGATGGCCGTAACACATCCCCACTTGGAGGAAGTCATTCTATCCTGTATGATGACGTAAATTTCATGCTGAACTGATTATTCCCACATTCATATGTGGTACTTCAAATCCCACACACTCCTGTGGTACAATCTCGGACGAGCCCTCATCTTACAAACAATTGCCCACAACGAAGTGCAGTGTATGCATATTCCATAACCCTGATAATACGACACCTTCACCTAAGCCAACCATGCCGGTAACCTACACAATATGATGCATCCACATCCTCAAAATAAAGGATGTTTCAACACCGCATATATAGGAGACCTGAACATAACTGACATTTCAACGGGTTCGAAATCCGCATACCCTACACTATTATGTGGCTATCAATGTTGAGAACCTTTGTCTCAATTACTTGTTTCATTTTCTTCCTGTAATAGCCTCAGACGACCGCGGAACAGAATGTATTTTGCTGGTACGTTCCAAAATAGATTGACACTATCTGAGAGAAAAGAGTTTTCTTATAAGAAACGAGGAAAAATCGACCGTAACGCGTTTACTACAATAGAATTATGTCTTTAAAATGGTTTAAAAAACAAGAAAACTCTACAGTCGTTCGATTCACACGTGGTTTCGATATGTGCACGTTTATGAATATTTCTCCTTTTTGTTGAGACTGTCGATGAATCATCAACAAATTAATTTGATCATGTAAGTAAATACTGTCTCGGTTGGGTATCAGGTTAATCGTACACTGGTAAACCACAAAAAACGTGCAGATAAACAGTTTATTTATACTTCAATGTAAGTAATGCAATATCTTCAAGGTCAGATTTGTCAAATGAGGAAAACGGTACCAAAACATTAATGGGCTTTAAATACATGCATTCAAGGACGCCCTTAGTTTTCGAAGGAAGAAAACATTAACAGTACTGCTGCAAAAACGTCGTAGTTACATCTAGGTTTCATAAATGGGCTCGGCCATCAGTGTACGTTTAAGGGCATTTATCTTTATGCAAGAATGAAGATCTGAATCTAGGTTTCTGACTTTAAATTGGTCGTTATTTAATTGGAAAACATAAATTGCCATGACTTTATTTATGGTCCTGGACTAATATGCAACATAAAGTACAAAAATATATCAAAAAGGAAATGGCTTAGTAAATTGAGAGTGTTTATTAATAAAATTGAATAAAAACAAATACAATTAGATATCGAATATTTTTCTCTTTCTAGTACCATTTACGGCGCCAAACGACTGTAAACTTCATGTGCATTTTCTCAGACGGTCACTCAACAAATTCGTTTCCGCTTCTCACATTACAAATAAGGGAACGGACGATATCACACAAAGAAATACAAATACCGTTTAAAAGGAAAATGTCATAAAGGCATATCATAACAATTATTTGTGTGTTATTTCCAAATATTTGTCGATATATTTGAAATATTATTAGTCTTAAACAAGTGCATAGAATGGATTGTAGATAGAAAGGTATATATAGTGACAGGAATGTAGATGCAAAGTCAAAGAAAAATGATGTGCAAATTTTGAAAATAATTAGAAATGAGTTATTGCGAACAAAATAGTAAATTGTGTGACGCACAGTTTGATTTTAGAAATTGTAAATCTACTGTAAATGCATTGTTTATTTCATTGTCAGTAGTTTAATGTTTAAATGATAACAAACGTTTATATTGTGATTGTGTAGTTTTTAAGAAAGCGTTTGACTGTGTGTATAGGGATACTTTATAACTAAAATTATAAAGTATGTTTTATAGATAAAGTGCTTAGTATTGTTATAGATATGTATGATAAATTAAAATGTGTTAAACATTGTAATAACTACTCTAATTGTTTCGTCGATTTCATTTTTCCTGTTTATTGATGATGTAGAATTGTTTGTACAACAATATATAACGAGGGTGGTTAACAAATGAATGATATTACACTTATGCCACTATAAATTACTGATAACATGGTTACTTCGGGTAATTCACCTGAAGATCTAAAATAGCTTAAAATAGAAAAAGTGGAAAATCCACAGGTCGCCAAACACGACAAAAATGAAAATGCTGTAGGCTCGGTTTGATTCAGCCTGTTCATGTACGGAAGTGGAAATGCATGCTACTATCCACGCACTCTATCCCCGGGTTGAGCAAAACTCAACATTTAGGTCAGATACCACCAATTCAAAAAAGTACAGGGAACTTACTGGGAATGAGGTAAGTGTATACCTGGGAATAAGGTAACGTCTGTGCGTTCTGATTGGTCAGTCATGTAAACAAACCCAGAAAGTGATTATTTTTTCAAAATTGATTTTTTTTCACTGCATTTTCAATATTTTATTATACATTTTGACAAAATTTGCTACATTTTATGTGTATTGAAAAAAAAGTTTTATCAAACGAATTTCTCCCGCCATGTCAATGATGTAAACAGGGGGTCATCTCATTCACACGAAAATTACTTAAATAAAGTATCACTATTCATATGTTTTTCGTCCGATATTTTGGTAGAACTAAGATAGTTCTTGAAAAACTTGTAATTAGATATACATGTTTCGATGTATGGAAGGCCGTACACGCCATAATGTTACAATGTAAGTCTATGGGAAAACAATTGGTGGTCTCTAACCTATAATAGAGCTAAAACATGACTTTCGTCGGAAGTCATCACAGGTAATGTAAATGACTGCAAATCTGTTGTAAATGATGTAGAAAGACGCTTTCGTGCAAAAATAAGCGTGAAATTTGATTTTTTTTTTTTAATTTTGGCCTCTTTTTTTAACAGGTGTGCCCATTTTTATCTGAGCTTTTTGGCCAGAAAGGATCATTTTTATCTCTGTAATGTTAGAGAATGATCAAAATTATTAGACCTTATTTCTATTTCTTACGGAATGAATCGTATTTCAGCTTCCAAGTCAAATCAAAAGCAGACAACTGAAATTTTCACGAAAAATTGCAATCTGACGACAACAGGGACTGAGTCTGGGCATATAAATCGACAGGGGGTGACCTCAGTAAATTGTCCATATCTTTCTTAAAACTGAACATTTCTTGATGAAACTTTGTAAGACATTTGGTATTGGATCACGTTTCACAATATCACTGTAAAATTGGAAAATGTGATACGAAACATTCATCTATAGGTCAGAGACCACCAATTCAAAAAAGTACAGGGAACTTACTGGGAATGAGGTAAGTGTATACCTGGGAATAAGGTAACGTCTGTGCGTTCTGATTGGTCAGTCATGTAAACAAACCCAGGAAGTGATTATTTTTTCAAAATTGATATTTTTTCACTGCATTTTCAGTATTTTATTATACATTTTGACAAAATTTGCTACATTTTATGTGTATTGAAAAAAAGTTTTATCAAACGAATTTCTCCCGCCATGTCAGTGATGTAAACAGGGGGTCATCTCATTCACACGAAAATTACTTAATAAAGTTCACTATCAAATGTTTCGTCCGATATTGAGAATAAGATATCTGAAATTGTATTATAAAAGTTTGATGTATGAAGGCTAACTATGTTCATATTAAGTCTGTGTAACAACAATTGTGGTCTCTAACCTATACACATATTACAAGTTACAAAACAATTTTACAAATCCGCAATTTCTTTGTACGCGATGCACATGGAACCTATTGATCACTAGTGCCATTTATAAACAGCGGGTTTGTCCCATCAAAATAAGTGCTTAAGTCTGGTAGTTATCATATACCTATTGTC
Organism: Mercenaria mercenaria; assembly: GCF_021730395.1. Classification (NCBI taxonomy): domain Eukaryota; kingdom Metazoa; phylum Mollusca; class Bivalvia; order Venerida; family Veneridae; genus Mercenaria; species Mercenaria mercenaria. Next base: position 19,454 of record NW_026462108.1, on the reverse strand, counting down.
AATGTTAAGCCTTAGATCATTATGAAAAGACTAAGTAATGGTTTTAGAAAACGTGGCGTAATTAGACAATGAAGGCTTCGATTTAATGGCCAACATGAAGTCGTAAATGATTCAGTTATCTGGGTGTTCTTTTAATTATACAGGTAATTTTACTTTGAATCAGGAAGAGTTAGTCGATAAAGCTGTTAAGGGCTTAATTAAATGTACGAATTATAAGTTAAAACCTAAAATATTTTGTCAGCTGTTTGATTCTTTTGTTGGTTCTGTACTGCTACCGTCTAAAATTGTGGCATTGGTAATCAAAAGAAATAGAAAGTCCACATGTTTTATAAAAAAAAAAAATATTATGTTAAACTAAATGCTGAATGCAGCTGTCTATGGGACTAAGGGACTTGCGTTTCCTCAATCTAAAAGTAGTAAGAATGAAAAAATCGGTTCAATTATACAAGAGATTCTAAAGGACTTATTACTGGCTATGATATCGTTTATAGCGACAAAAGGCATTACGAATTTTAAAAATATATTGTCTACGTATGGTTTTAATAATATCTGGCTGAATCAAAATTAGTTTTGTAGTAAAATTAAACAAAGAGAAAATGACTGTTTTGTACAAAGCTGGTATGCAAATATACAAACTTTGTATACCAATATAAAGAATGCATTTGTATATGAAACTTATGTCACGGGGCTATTTGTTTATTGCGGGTTCTTGTACATATGAGATGGGCGCTGTAAATATATATAATAATATATTTGGACAATGTATGTTTATTGTTCAAACAACAACAATGATGGCGAATGACATAACAAAGGGCTAATTACACATATGTCAACGGTGTTCAATAAATGTCATCAAATGTACTTTAAAACAATATATCAGCTACATTTAAAAGCCTTAGTTATTTAGAACACATATTTATTTAACTAACAATATATATTAGGACATCAGAACATACCTGTAAATATATTAAATAATATATTTGGATAATATATGTTTATTGTTCAAACAACAACAATGACGGCGGATGACATAACAAAGGATTCATGGGAAGGGCCAAGGGAGATAATTAGTATAACTCTGGATTACTGTAAGTGATACGACCTACGATAGTAATGTTACGACTTACGAATTGACTAATGACTACTACTGACTGCTAACTACGTGACAACAAATAGATTCTAATACAATAAGTTCCTGAAAGTATAAAATAGGTAAATAATGGCATTTGAGACATGTTTCATGTAGACAAAATTATTTGTGTCCTATGACACTTATCTACATCTGATACCCTGTTATTTTTAGAACTTACATTAATTAAGCAGAATAAGGATGCACTCACATTCATTACTTGTTGTGTGCCTACTTTGCGATGCCTGGCTTTTTGGCTGTGTTTGGGATGCTCTGTACTTCCAGGAAATCTACTCTTACCTTTTATCCCTTGTACAGACTGGTTACTTACGGACAATCCTAAGTCGCTAACCTGTCATTGACTATTTGACGTTGAATATACGTATGACACACTGACTCATAAAAGGTAATATCCATGTTTAGCATATAAAAGCATAAAGCAGGTCAAGTGCGCCCATTTGAACAAATTTGAGGGAGGACCTAAAAATGATTCTTCATACGAAAATAAAAAGGTGGAAAACCACTGGTCGCCCAACACAACATAAACGAAATTGTTGCAGACTCAGTTTGATTGAGTCTGTGGACGGTAGTGGAAGTGCAAGATACCGTCCACGCCCTCTAGCCCTAAGTTGCGCAGAACTCAACATTTACACATGTTATAAATACCAGAATGTAATTTAGAGACTTCTGCAGATGTATTCATACGGCAGTGCACTTGGAACCTTCAATGATGCGCAGAGTGTTATTCCGTGAAAAGCTGCGTGTGGTTCCCAGATAAAATAATGGCTGAGCCCTAAACGAGAAAACAACGGGCAGAACAAAACAAATTAGAATTTAGAGAAGGGATCTGTGGTTATGGAGCCTGTATATCACAGAAACTGCCAAAAGACAAAATTAAAAAGCAGGCACCATATCAAAGAGGTGATTAAACAATACCCAAAGCCTTTAAAGCGAGAGTATTGGAACCACCGAGGGCGAAATGATCAAGCTGAAAAATTAAACAGTACACTAACACAATATGAATGTCGTGCTGAACGATCTGAAGAGATCGAAATATAACAGCTCTGATTGAAGGTTCGGAGAAACTTTTTACGGCCACCACACGGCACAAACAACGCTGCTGTGATAATAAAATAAAAAAGTCGAAAACCATAGGTCGCCCAACACGACATAAAAGAAGAAGTTGCAGGCTCGGTTTTATTGCGCCTGTTCACGGACATCAATCTTTTCATAAGAAGAAGTCATTTAAAGGTTTTTCTACTTTAAGCTTTGATGGCCCATTAAGGGACAAAATTGCAAGATGCTTTATTATAATACTACAGGATCCAGTGAGCAGTTTATAAAAGCTGTTCAAAAGGCTTTTTAGCTCTAGCGGCCCCTAATAAGGGCCAAAATGACCCAAGTTGAACAAACTTGAGAGAGGACCTTGTCAGGAGGCTACAGATCAAGTCTGGTGTAATTTTGACCTGAAGTTTTAGAAGATATGAAAATAAATATCGACCAGATCTGACACAATTCACATTTCTTAACATGTGTCAAATTTTATATCTTTAATTTCTAATTTAATTTGGTATTTTGAATACCTTTGACTGAGTAATCAGTGAAAGTTCACTTTTAACAATAAAATCAAGAACATAGACTTTAACGGGATTTACGCTTCCCGCCTCTGGGTATCTAAAGAAAAGATAATAAATGCTGCGCTCGTGTCAACTTCACTCTGGCAAGGAAGTATAGGCTAATATTTCAGCAAAAAGCATTTAAATCTAGTGACTTTTTGTACACATCTTCTAGATTGTTATCTGAAAGCTCATCGCAGTATCTCTACTTTGATTTAGGACTAGAGAGTAATAAGAATATAATTTAACATTATAGATTTGCTTAGGAAAGTAGGAAAAATAAACGCTTTGATTTAAATACATAATACAAAGTGTCAAACCTGTTCTATACTTGTAAAACAAAATAAAATGAAACAAAGTGGTTTATTTCTTTTTTTCACTTTATTCGGTATTGTGAGCTGTTCTCATTTTAGAGGTGCTATTTTCACGTGGGCCCCGGGAAGTGATGGAACATATGTAAGTTATCATTAATTTCTTTTCTAACGAATATATTTATTCATAAATACTAAACAAATACCTTAACTATTTTGAAATTTAGAATACACATTAGACAAACATTTAAAAAAAAAAAACATATCTAAATTTCAAAAAATATTGAACCATGCAACTATGTAATATAATTCATCATACCAGCTAATCCTATTTTTCAAAAGTCATAAAAATACATATAGAAGCTGTAAGACAAAACGAGATAATGCCATTTTATAAATCTAGGAGTGTAGATATATATACGTTTTTCTACTATAAATATTACAAAAAAATAAGGGCTATTTTAGGAAAGGGCATAACAACGACTTTATTTGTGCTTGTTTTTATTTTATTTTCTGATAACGTACTTTGCTAGTTTTAAAATTCTGGACGTTTAGGTTTTTCTTTTGTATTTTTTCAAAAACTTGGCTGAAGTCGTAAACAAATATGTGTTTAAGATGGCATGGTTAGATTTTGTAAAATTATGTAATGTCATCAACAACATATTATTCTGAGTGTATGCTAAATTTAAAACAAAAGTACTTCTAGTTACTTTTAAGATTATGGAAAATAACAATCGCGGATAAACCTTTTTGTTCAGTATTTATTTTTCAATTGTTTTCAATTTTATCTTATAAGTACTCGCCTAACTAACAACTACGGAACTAACTTTTATGCGTTAGACTGTAGTAATTACTTCGACCAACAAAATTAATTGTCAGCGAACAGCAAAGCTGCTCAAGTTCTTGGGCAACGCAGGGGTAGTTCATAGACATAACCAGAACGCTTTTTTTCCAAAATAAAGGGGATAAAATGGCGAAAAGCTTTATCTAAATATTTTACATTGTTTGAGTCAAATGTGCTCTTAGTGCTTAAATTGCTCCTAGAGGGCGGTGGCTATTAGAATATCGTATAGATTTGTTATTTGTTGTGACGTAGTAGAAATTGTTATTTGTTGTGACGTAGTAGAACTGAGAGATGTTGTGTCATTGTGACTGATCATGTAATACATTTTCATGGAAAAAGAACAGGCAAAGTAAGACAAAATACTGGAAAAAAGGAAAATATCCTCCTTATGTAATGCGATGCGACTAGCCTAATCCATGATATACTAGATTCAAGGGCCAGAATCCACCACATTCCAAAGGGATTTGTAACACTGTGATGGGTCAGTTGTCTTAAGTTATAAACACACTAAGTGGCTTGTTTTCTTTATTTTTACAAAAAAAAAAAAATACTGAGAAACTTCAAATTGCTGCAGCAAACACTAGAACCCATTTTAAATGTCTGTAACTTACAGTTTTTCTTCACAAATATTATCAGTGCTGAATACAAATCAAAAGAAAAGTGGGAGTCATGTTTGATACATGAAAAGTATTTCAGCCAAGCAACCACACTGTAAACTCGCTAAAAAGTTAGACCCCAACATTTTCTGGTGGCGTATGACCTAAATTTTCATGACAATTTCTGTATTGCTACAATTTTTTTACGAAAATACTACGTAAATATCATGCATAGACCTGTCATGTCTTCTAAGCAAAAACAAAATAAAAATAAAAATAATAAAAAAAAAACAACAGATAATAACTTTACGTAACACAAAAAAAAAACGGGAACTATCTGAACCCAACTTCTTTTTTTTTCGCGCTGTTTTCCTTTTTAGTGTATGTATACCTACAAGAAAAACTTTTTCTCTAAGATAGAGCCAGTTATATTTAAAATGTGTCAGCAATGTAAATGCATGGTTCTAGCTCCATACCGACAGCTTTTAAGGTTTTATGGTAATTTCAGTAACGCATTTCAGTGCGTCAAATTTTGTAAAAATGAGCTGTCGCTGTGTAATTTCCAGTTAGTTATCATAACTAGAGCTTAGTTTTGTCCTATTTTACTGGCTGCAGCACACACCAGGACCCATTATAAATGTATGTAATTACATTGACTTGACAAATGTTGTCAGTGCCGATTAAAGAAAGAATGGGGGTCATGTTTGATACAAGAAAATATGTTCAATCAGAAAAGCACACTGTAAAATCACCTAAAAAGAGACGCCAAATTGTACAAGTGGTGGAAGACAAATGCTGTAGTGCTACTAATTTAATATAAAAATGCTAACCAAATGTCAAGCATAGATCTGTCATGTGATTTTACTCACTATTTCATATGTACGAAACACTACAATTTCAAATAAAATCATGAGGGTTGACAGATTGTGAAGTCTGTGAAACTTGTTTTATAATTAACAATACAATCAAAATCGTTTGAGCTTTAACGGTTTAGGTATTATAGTCTACAATAGGTATACAAATTAATCCGAGTATTTGTTTTCGTTTTCATAGGATCCCATCCTCCATTCTCTTTTCTTATATTGTCATGAAATAGTTGTTAGTTGCTTTCCAACAAACTACGAAAATCATCTGATGGTATACAAGGTAAAAACAACTGTGAAAGACATTTTTTCCAAACAAAAGTTTTCTTTTCAAGATTTTTTTTTATTCACTGAAAACATTACTTCGATGCTATTTCACTTTGAACAGTCTGTTTATAAATTATTCTTACATGTAAAACAAAGCAATTATTGCTTTTTGGTTTTTGTATCATTTATCTTTGCATAAGTCACATTTAAACGAAAAGTAATTAAATACATAAATAAATATAAATAAATTAAATATGTCGGTTCAGTTCTGGTATATTTTCCGAGTTGTTTACAAATTACAGATTTAACTGGCATATTACTTATTTGTTAGTATAAGAGTTTGCAATGTTGATGTCTTCACTCCAAAAAAAGTTAAAAGATCTCATTTGTATCAAACCTACAAAAGTATAAAGCGCAATAATGCAAATAGCAAGATCGGTTTGATTTACGGAAGTTAGTTTAACGAAAGTAACACCGTTCGTATATCCTTAAATTACTGTAAATAATACGTCCCCGGAAACATGTTCTAGTTTTCAAATTTGTGTGATAAATATTTCTGCATCTAATTGTTATTTTCCCTTTCATAGACACTTAAAACTCTGATTTCGAAAAATAAATTCAAAGAAGTGAAAACAATTGAACAAGGTATAGGAACAATGAGAGATGTAAATAAAGTTTCCTTTTAAGGTGAAGAAGGTGTAATTCAGCGACGTCTGGCGGAACGCCAAACGTTACGCTTCGCAACGTCGCGTCATTACGTTCTATTAAGAAACAAAATGGCGCCGAGTGATGCGGGAGGGCGATACACCGGACGTTTTCCTTTTTTGTTTTGTTTTGTTACAATAGCCGTGCAAAATTGGTTTGTTGTTGTTTTTTTTTTTTTTTTTTTTTTTTTTTTTTTTGTATTTTCTTTGGCTGACATGGGTGGTTATTTTGTCCTACTTTCGTGTTGATCGCTTTTCCGTAACCGGGGATCACGTGATTTTAAAATTCATTCAAACGAATATCCCGTTTTAAGACGCACCACTTGCACAAAATAACTGTATTTTTTGTATTTCCTTGATGGTAATTATACTTGATTTGCATGAAAAATATGAGATATACAACATTTAAAAGATTGCCTGAAGTTTTTGTGAGTTACAAAAATGTGGAATTCCCTATGTTTGTAAACATTATCGTTGGTGTTTGCATCTATTCATAAATTATAGGCTCGTTTCGGAGCATTCTTCCGGAAAAAAAACCCGAAGATGCGCGACGAGTTCGCAAGCAGTCGGAAAACATACTTAAATGTGCAAGTCTTTTCTATATGATAATGGGTACACTTGAGAATTATGAAAGGCATGTCAAAATTCATATATATTTTGAAGACTGCTAATGTGTATAAATTTTATTTATCAATCAGACATTTTATATCATTGCTGTATAACATACAACCATAGCAGTTATCAAACGCATTGTCATAATAAAAATGAAAAATTATGAAAAACTTTGAGGTTTGTGTTTTGTTTTGTATTGTAGGTAGTAATGATTTACCGACAATTTAACTGTAATTGTTTCCGAACTCCCTAACGGTATCAACTTGCTCAACATTTATTACTGACAACATCTCTGAAGCAGGTTTGTTTAGATGCAGTAGTTCCAAAGATAAATTATAGCAAAAGCAAGTATTTGGCGGTCGCTCAGTCCCGAATATGTTACGACTTTACATGCTGCATATTATTCCTACATGGTTTCATGTCTCTATCATTTTTTAAAATAAATGTAACACAAATCTTGACGCACTTAATGAGATACATGCGACACAATTTTATGTATATTTTCGACTACGTCAAGGGCCATAACACCGGTCTGACTGTGTGAGATCAAATTAAAACATTATATACTCAAATGGAAATACTGATAACAATCCTGTGAGGTTTGATTACTCGGGTCAGTACTTTCTTAGATATGTCCGACACTATTTCGGACTGACGGACGGACGGGCGAGGGGAACACTTATTGCCCCGACCAAACATAACTTGGATAGGGCACATAAAAAGTTATATTTCATATTGTTACATTCTCTATGCAAAGAAATCATTTACCACCAGCTGCACCGTATATTATACTTAAAAACACATCTTCTTGAAATATGTCCTAACATTTCATGCGAAAAAAAAATGTACGGCTTTCTTTTCACCACGGAATACAATGAAAATTCAGATTATTTCCGACCGAATATTTGTATATGTACATGTATATGCACTTGCTTAATTGTGTTTTGTCTCGCAATTGTACAATCTAAGTAGGTAACTTGAAAATTACCACAGATATTCACGTGATAAAGAAAACTATGAAATATAATGATTTGGAAATACAAGAATGAATGTATGTTTTAGAAAATATTAGATTTTTTAAAACGGAATGGCTAAATATCTACTTGCAAACAGCATACACAGTTTTAGCAATAAGACGTTTGCGTAACGTCAGAAAAAGCGGGAAAATGCGCAACGTCAAACGCCGCCCATCGCGCCATTTGAGACTTTATCATTTTTTGCGACTTCGTAGCTCGTAAACGAAGTCGGTAGTCAAGGACTTTTTTTTCGTTATTTTGCTGAGAAATGCCTTTAAAATAATTGTGTAAATTTTAAAAAAATTCTATGGACCAGTAAATGCATGCTCCCAATTTATACAAGAAACGTCATTTCCGTAGAGGTCAGATTTTGGAACAACACATGCTAAGATTTATGGCTACAACTTAATTAATCGGAAAGAGTCAGCCTCAAACTTATCACTGAACAAACTCGCGTGCAGTCAGTGTCGCTGTGGGCTAACATTTGTCTGGGAGAAATGTATTTCATTGATTTATCAAATGATTTTCTTATGATTTTTTAAGTTTGAAAAATGCACGAGAAAATGGGGGTAAGGTAAAATTTATGACAATACTGCGAAAACGAAGTCGGTGACCCCTGATTTTTATTTGCTCATTTTACAGTAAAATAAATTTATAAGATAATATTAGTTTTTTTTTTAATTCTATGGACCAGTTTTTGTCCACTACTTAGTCATTCCGCACGAATACAATAATTTCATAGAAAGATTTTGGCACGATTTTTGCATAAAATAAGCATTCCTTCAGCGAATAGCGGGAGTATGTATTTGAAAATTACATCACCGTGTAGGTTTCGACCGGCATATTATATAAAATGGAAAAAAAAAACATTTAAATAAAATGAATGCCCCGAGACTAAATTAATCGCCATGAAAACGGCAACGTCACAACTATTTCCGACTAGGCTTAAAGGGTGTGCATTTGATCTTTTCAATAATTGTACATCGGGTGAAGATCAACTTTTGCTGTTATCTACTTATGTTATCTAGGATGTAACTTGTTTTTGAAAATCCCGCTCATTACACCTTCTTCACCTTAACAGGACAGGCTTGCCTAGTTTTGCAATTCAGGAACCATATCAAAGACTGCAAGTATATATAATAGCAGCTTATGATCAAAACAAAAAAAATCGCATAAAACCGAAAATATTGTGTAAATGCATGCTAACTGTCCACTTGTTATATTTATAGTCCAAATATTGAGGGTTTCCCTTTGTAACTATTTAAATCTGAAGAAACCGGAAGTAGTTGACTTCCCTGTCTTTTTTCGCAAACATGACTAAGCGGTGAAAACACGCACAGAAGCAGTCAAAAACCATATATCCCTTTAAATAATAATGTATTCGGCCACAGCGTAAGCGCAGAAACTGGCGGCAAATTTTCCTCCGAGATACCCATTTGGCAGATTACATTATTTCAGGCGTTACGTGTACTTACTATGACAGGTACAAATGTCCATAAATTTTTTACAATAGTAACTAAAACAATTTAAAGCATCGCAAAGGTTCCTTCCAGATCTATATAAATATATAGACTAATGAACATCTTGTAAAATGTTGGTTACAATGTCTGTTTTATATCTTGATCATCAGTGTGTTGTACCCCAGGACTGGACACAAGGACAAGACCATTCTACATTATTGACATATATTCTGCTTTAGCTTTTACTGTTTAACATCCTAATGTAGTGTTGTTTACGTCCTTGCGCACAATAGACTCAGTGGTCATTGATCAAGTAACCCATGGCTATAGTTTAGTAGTATCTGTCCTTAATCTCGTGCCTGTGACATTCGGACATTCGATGCGCGAATATGTTGCGCGCAATGAGAGGGTCACAATGGGGTTGTTTTCACATACTGACCAAAGCTACAGAAAACATATTTCATGCTTAACAGATGGTTAATATGTTTTGTAAATGTGTTCAACCAAGTTTGGTCCAGTTGAAAGCTTTATTATATCACTTACATGTGCGCAAGTTTGAGTTATTGACGATTTTGCTGTAATCTTTCCGAAATTCAAGGTTTGTGAAGATTGAATACTGTTTAAGCCGGTGCTAGGGGGCGTGGGCAGTGTTGCATTTTCCATAACTGCTCATGAACAGACTCAATCAAACCGAGTCTGCAATTTTCACTGTTTGCCTTGTTCTCGGTGCTTCCGAGGGATCTACTTTTCAGATTATTCTTATTAACTTAACCCTTATCACACTGAACATGATTGATTCTGCCTATGCGACCATTGCAGATCATGATTAGCCTGCACATTCGTTCATTCTGATCATGATGTGCGCTATTCGCCATTCAGTTAGTTACTTTTTTAGAGCCTTTTAACAGTTAATGGTACTGTCCAAATTGAAAGATGGACAAGTTCCTTATAGAAATTTAGCACGGTAAGGGTTAAAACATGTGATAGGTGATTCTAAACCTTCAAAATATTACACTGGAATACTGTTTCCTACAAGTGACATTTCCAAGTTGTATCAATAAGTGTGGTATTGTTTTTTAGAAATGATTTCTATATTTTTAGATAATAGTTACGTTCCGTATCTCATGGCGTATTGGTAGGGCCTTCTGTAACGATACGATGATTGCTGACGGCACACTTATTAGCGGCGAGGGAACGATGACGTGTTTTAGCGGTTGTACCGGAAATGTAGGATCTCTTAAATTCTACTGTACAGACTATAAGGCTGAGGAGTGGAGTTTTGGGCGAAACAGTGTTATCTATGTACCACCTAGTTCTGTAAAGCAATTTAGCTTCGGGTAAGTGAAGTATTCTATACGTGCAATGTGACGGCTGTAAGTCTCCCCGTACTTAGACTCAGTGTTATTATATTTTATAGTTCATTCAATTCTATAAAACAGAATATTGCTTCAGCCGGTGCTAGGGGGCGTGAAGGGTGTAGCACATTTTATTACCTACCATTACGAGACGCAATCAAGCGAGTCTGCTATTATGTTGCTTAGTTGCCTGCTTTACTTCCAAAGGATCATATTTTATTAGCTTCTTTCATAAAAGTAATTGACCTTTGACAATGTGGCGACTGCCTTGTTTTTTATATACTGTTCGTTACAAGACTTGTTGGTGACCGGATACGAGATGTATCGCTGTCTCGAAAATCCATATCGGACTACCGTTTAAGTCCACATTTTCTGAATTTGGACATTAGGCGTAAAAAAATGTTTGTTTCACTTTTTATGCTTTAAATATGTTTAATGATGTTAGAAATTAACTTACTGATGCTCTAAAGGCACAACCTCCTTATTTGCATTCATTAATTGACACAAAAATAATTTACGAAAAGTTCCACTTAATAATAAACAAGGGGGCCTCCGTGGCCGTGTGGTTAAGGTCGCTGACTTGAAATCACTTGCCTCTCATCGATGTGGGTTCGAGCCTCACTCGGGGCGTTGAATTCTTCATGTGGGGAAGCCATCCAGCTTGCTTACGGAAGGTCGGTGGTTTTACCCAAGTACCCGCTCGTGATGAAATAAAGCACGGAGGAGCACCTGGGGTCTTCCTCCACCATCAAAGCTGGAAAGGTGCCATATGACCTACATTGTGCCGGCGCGACCTTAAACCCAACAAAATAAATAAATCAATGATAATAAAAAAAGAAAAAAACGCCACACCTACCCTAATTTTTAGCAGGTTACAGGAAACAAACATTTTTACGCCTTACTAATGCAGTATAAAAAAGTCCTTGCCTGCTACTCTTTACTTGACATTCCAACGGTAGGCTATGTGGTCAAAAAATGTTACAGACTAAATACGTGTAGACTTGTGAGTAATGGTAAAATCAAGACATTTTATACGCTATTCTTACATGACCCGATTCATTTTCCTTTTAAACAAAGAAGGCTGAAATTTGTGTTATTATACAATTCATTTTTCTGGCGTTATAGCTTTAAACTGCATAGCTGCGTGCTTGAAAAGAAACCAACAGAAAACAGGCAAGATTTATCTTTTGCGTCCACGTGAAACAATTCCTTCGCATCTGAACTCCAATCAATGATTTTATTCAACGACAAATAACAAAATGAGATATAGTATTTCTTAAACAAAGTTACCTGCTCAAGTTATTGTGCAGACTGGAATCTTACAAACGTATTTCGTTTGGTTTACTTCATCATGCTTTTAATTGATTAACACCAGTCACAAAATGTACATTAAATTGCATTTTAACTGAATCACAAAATACAAAAGCTCATTTAAACAGATTATGATTTGTTTTGATTAAAAACTAATGAAAATTGCTTGTTCCGTCCTTTTGAAAATCATCAGATTCCATCTTGAATCTTTCGTTTTTATCCTATTTGTTGTTAATTCCTTTATCTTACAAGAAGAGTAGATCCTAAGGTTAAATTCTTTTACTTTTGCTTGATGATAAGATTACGGACATGATTTCCACTTCTTGTGGCTATTGTCACGTAAGTTAAAGGACAAAAACACTAAAGCACTACATTTACTGCTGGAAAAGGTATGTTTATATTGTTAATCCGACATGATTTTGACTACGCCATCGATGCAGCAACGATTCTGCTCTAATCAAATTCATATCGAAACATAACTTACTAGATATGGAATAGGTGCTATTGACGCCTCTTGACCAATAGGGATGCAAGAAACTTGTTGAGGGCGAGATAAATTAAAATATCAATCTGAACAATACTTGTAGATTCAGTGGTGGTAATTGGATAGCTTTACTGCAAGGTGGAGGCAGCTGGTCACTACGAGCAACTGTTGACCTATCTATGCGATCTGACAATGGGAAGATAAACACATCACCGACAGTAGAAATGCCCCCTGTTGTAAACTGGCAGACAGGGTGCTCGTATAATTTAACTCTACCAGGTTTGAGCCCCATTATTTATTACAGATTTTCTTTCTGACACTTTGATGATTTCATCAGTTACGCATCATTCATCAAACGCAGATATTATACTTTGTCTTTTTGTTCATGGCATTGGCTTTCGATCACTCTGTCCAGAATTGGGCTTGATTTGAGGCCGACATTCAAGTCATAAAGAACTTGCATTAAATTTTGAGTCCGCTCGGAGATCGATATCCAGATTGTAGAAAAGAATAGGTGATCGTATAATGCACAGCGGAAGCCATTCAGCTGGCTTCTGGAAGGTCGTTGGGTTCTACCCAGGTACCTGCCCAATATGAAATCATGCGCGGAGGGGAACCTGAGGTTCCATCAAAGCTGGATAGTCGCCATATGGCTTTTAATTGTGTCGGTGCGACGTTAAACAAAAAAAAAAAATATAATGCTCACATATATTTTCTGACAAAGGATTATATATATGTTCGATTATAATTATTTTCCCTTCTTCGAAAAAACAGGAAGTTGTACCTGTATATCACAATTCAAAGATTCAAGGTAAATGATATGCTTAAATAGACTGTATACACCTAAGATGGTATTTAAAAAGCACAATCTGAAGATACTACGAATATACAAATATGAATTTGATCTTAAAATTATATATTTGTTAAGATATTTTTTTTAGAAAATCAACGACTGTCAGTAAATTGAGACGACATATCCTTTTTATAGTTGCAGATGTTGATGGAGACGTTGTCAAATGTCGCTGGGCAAAGGAAACAGAAGAATGTGGTGGGGTTTGTCAAACATTTCCCGGCTCCAAATTGGATCAGGTGTGTTTTAGCCGGACAATTTTGCTCACATATACTCGATGGTTTTAGCATAGCTCTTTTGATATCCCTAATTGTACATTGTTACGCTACATTAATTGCCCAGTCACCATTTGATGAGGGTCTGACTCAGTTTGCTTTTATTTTGCCATGAATATAACACGTGACGTTCTTGGAACAAATAAAACGTTTTATTTTCTAAATTGAAAGGTGACATTTTACATGTTTATGAATGACAAATCTTATAACTACTTTTTGATACGCCTTGTTCATGACAATGACTTGTTATTTTTGTACCTTTCAGGTACATCATATTTATCATCATTTTGAATTAAGAAAAGATTTTTCCAAAAACGATTTTATGTGGTACGAGCCATTTTGAACAGCAACATAAGGATATCATATATAAATGTTGGCTTTATTTTTTGACGGATTAATATAAAACTTTCCTGACATTTTAGCGTGAAAACAAAATTAATTGATATTTTTCAAAATTCTTCTTTGGTCAGAATTTGACACATGTACATATTGTTGGCCATAAAATTAACGTCAAAGATATCTCAAAAATAAAAATCATAATATTACCTACATAGACCTATTAAATGATACAGAACTCGCAATCCGCGTAAAACTCTAATGGATGTGATGGATCAGACAGGAGTTTTAAATTTCCCGGCTCTAATTCAACTCTTGATTTACAGTGTAATGTCTTAAACATTTCAAAACCACACACACACACACACGCGCGCGCGCGCGTGTATGTGTAGATACATACATTTGTATATTCATTCATATTTCTTAACTCGAAATGTCGATTTTTCTCCCTTGCTTATCGATTGTGTTCGTTTGAATTGTCTCCCTTACATTGGCTAAGCCGAGGAGAATCTGACCCGTTGTTTATGGCCAGTCAACTGACTGTGAAATTGCTTTAAGCAATTCAGTGAGATCCCATAGAAAATTTGAATGCCAAAGAGCATGCTCCAACCTCTGTACTTCCGCATTTGTGTTTGTTGCAAATAATATCTACTGGCAATTTGTTGTTCGGGTTTCGTGATGAATCATGTTGTTTTATAATTTTATTTAGAAGTGCTATTTTGGTAGTCATAAAATACATAATTATTATTATGTGATGTTACGGTGCTTGTGTTTCCAGGTAATAGAATATGAACATTTAGATAAGTGCTTTTCAATCTGTTTGGAAACTGTCCTTCGTAAGACGACGAATAAATCTTGACAACTTATATAGACAATTTATGGAAATAACTGTAAAGTAAGACTGATAGGAAGACATTGCTGTTTTGTTTGAATGGTCTTCATTGTCCATAAAACAGTACGTTTAACAGTCTTTATTTCTAGTGGTATAGATGATTTCGACTTTAATACCTGATAAAATGTCAGTTTATCAAATAGTAATAACCTAAACATAACTGTATTTCCATTTGAAATACTTATACCACACATCGCAACCAGTTGTAACTGTCGCTTTGCAAAAACTTGATCAGTCTATGCTATGCACAAATATGGGAACATATCAGAAGATACGACACAAATGTGAGTTCCAGGAGTACATTCTACAGACAACTGCAATTTACTAGACTTTGTCATTGATGTATGAATATGCGTGAGAGTACAGTTTGGTCGCCAATAACGGATCACTTACGAGTTCTTCGGTGATAAATCAATTCATCTCACAAAAACTGTTTATCAACTGGTCTTCAAATATGCATTATTATTCTGTTAATAAAACAAAATAAAAAATATTTTAAAAGATTACTTTGCAGCAGAGAAGTGTTGATTTGTATGTCATCGGTGTTTTCTCCAATAACGAATCATATTCCCCAATACCGGATCACGTGACAGTGTTGAGTGGGGATCATCTCAAAAACATAAAAAAATTACAGAAATCAGCTGTTTTTCTTTCTTTAATAAAAAAAAATATACCAGTACATATGAAGTATCATGTGGAAACAATTTAAGTTTCACTGTTTGTACAAGGTAGTGACATAACCTTAGAGAAACCATTTTTAAGTGTAACTAGTGTGGTCGACTATTCCAATTTTTCAAGTTCCATATGAGCGCCTTCTGTGATGATTTCAAGCAATTCACTTAATTTAGTAAAGTACAGATCAATATCAATATTTTGGAAAATGTAGTTGCATGGTAAAACTACACCACCCACTTCCTTATCAGGAGCCGGCCAGGGTGGGAAACTTGGCACTGGCTCACCTGTGATTTCTGCAAAAACTTCACCCCCATCACTCATTATTTCACAACAATATGCCGATAGACACTTTGGCACATGACCTACTGGTAATCCAGCGACATCACTCAACATTAACTGACGCTTTTCATCTGTTAACTTATTGTGTATTTCCTTCGGAAAAGTTTCCAGCGATGGTAACCAAACTAAACAAGCATGTTCATCATAGGTGTTTGTATATTCTCTGTCTATAGTTAAAAGAGTTGGTGGATTGGTAACAGGGGGGCGGATTTGGAACACATGATATCCCTTAATCACAGCTTTTTTCAGTACAAGTTTGGAAGGAGAACCTTTCCCAGATGAACAAGATGCACTAGGATGTACTGAGGAATCACCCGCATTGATGGACTGAAAAATATTAAAAATGAAATCAACAATATTTCATTAAGGATATACACAGAACAGAAGCTTAAAATATTTATTCTAAAAGTGTTATTCAAACTTTAGAACAAAATAGTGAAATATTTATTTGTGCATATAATAAACATTTAGAAAATGTAATGCCATAACTCTGCAACATGTCATAATACTGATAATAGCACACTTAAAAGTTTGTCTATGTGTGTTTTCTTCAATAATGTGTTTTTAATATTTATCACATTCTGGGCACAAGAATGATTCATTTTCATCAATTTTATAATTCAAGCAGTCTGCATGCATCCATTTATGACAATTGTCGCATTCAACCCAAACACGACCTAGGCCAAGTTCTTCATCTTCCTTGTATGTCATGTGACATGCCTCACAGCATGCATCATCCTCATTGGTACTCAAACATGTACTCTTCACAAGTTTTTCACTTTTACATAAAGGTCCTTTACCACGGGATGACTTTGACTTAGGCCCTTTCCCCCCTTTATTGGTACTCAAACATGTACTCTTCACCAGTTTATCACTTTCACATATTGGTCTTTTACCCTGTGTTGACTTTGACTTAGGCCCTTTCCCCACTTTTCCTTTCTTACTTACAGACAGAGATGATTTTTTCAAGCATTTCAATTTAGCTTTTTTCTCCTTTTCAGCAAAAGATTTCACTTTTTCTAACTGTTTCAGTGAACACGTTCTGATAGCTTCAGTTGAAGTTAGGTTGTCAGGAAGTATATTGGTCATTGTTTTTCTAACCGGTTTCTCTTTTTCTATTGCCTTTGGAAAGTTCAAGCTTTCAACCAATACAGGAGATACAACTCTGCTGGTACTTGGTTGGTCTTCGTTCTGACATGACAGAGCTACATCAGCAAGCATTTCAAGTCCTGAACACTACATGAAGGAGTTGGTTGCACGAATTCCTGAGGATATGCTTTCCTGTGAAGTTTCTTGAAAACGTCATAACAAGGCGACGTTCCCTCTACATCATATCCTTCCATCAGTCGGACATTATAGCGTTCTCGAACAGGCGTGGAAAGACTTTCTTCGAATACTTCAAGTGCCCCTTTTGCCTTCTTCTGTATCTCATTCTGATCTTCTGTGAAACTTTCTTCCTTTTCGGATACAGTTGCAGTATGACTACTGAATGTCAAAGACGGTTTCAACTTTTCGCTAGTTATGACTGTGCTGTCAACAGGATATATGCCTGAGGATTTGAAGGCATTAATTACAGTTAGTGGTTTATAAAACTGCAGGTAGGCTTCAGTTAGCTTCTGTGCAAAATTTTCTCGTCCAATATTTTTTCCTGGATTTTCCCGTGTGAACTTTCTAGATGTTAAATGCCATTTTGTTTTTAAAGGTCCAAAGACCCCTTTATCTAACGGTTGCATCAGATGTGTTGCATTTGGCACAATACGGTACATTTCTATTCCTTTATCCTTTGCTTTCGTAAAGAGTTCAATATCAATGTGGCTACTGACACTATCAATTAGTTACACTACTGGCCGCTCAGGTCCTGCATGCTTGTCAAAGTGGTCAATAAACATGGCGAATGTCGGATTGTTCATCCAACCCTTTGGTGTGTATGCTATGTCTGATCCCTCCAAAGATCCAGTTAATGGATTATATCCTTTAGGTTTAGGTTCAGGATAGAAAAAATAAGGCGGCATCATCTGGCCTGAAGCACTCCCACAAAACATAACTGTAAGTCTCTCTTTTCCGCTTGTTATGTGAGGGACACCCAAGTCCTGTCTGGTTGGTCCTATAACTTTGCTTTTTTTAGATCCCATGTTAAATCCGGCTTCATCGGCATTCCAGATCCGGCTTGGCTTATCAGTCAAATGCTTACTAACAAGAAAGTCCCTAAAATTGTTATACCATTGGTCAGTTTTCTCTTTTGTCACCTTTGATCGTTTCATTTCCAAATCTGTTTCATATCTTGTGCTGATGATATGTGAATTTCTGGCCATAAATGAATAGTACCATTTCTTTCCTGGTCGTCCATCCTTAAATGGCACTTTCCTGTTTTCTTTCTTAATAATATCCTGCAGAAAGTCTAAAAACTCACACATTCTAAGTCCCATACCCCTTTGTGCCATTTCACTTAGCCAGTTTGCCATATATTCTTCTTCAGCTTCACTAAAAACTGTTTTTGGCCATTTCACTTTAAACATATCAACCTCCCCTGCCCAACGTCTGTACAAGAATGAATATGGTAAATCATTATCTTTAGCTGCCTTTCTTAGAGACACAGACTGACTTACACTGAAGAGGGCTTTCCTAATTCTCTCCTTTTTCTCAGGGGACATTTTTCCCCATACTTCTTAACAATTTGCTTTGCTTTCGTCTGAGTTGGTGTTGATGGACACTTTTTGCGTTTAGGTCCCATGTCTGAAAAGCAAAAATACAGCACCTGCATGTGGTTTATATAAAAATAGTATCAAATGACGGACTGACATATAGGAATTTCAGTATTAAGTAAAATGCACCTAGTTTTGACAAATAATTTACTAATAGGAGCATGTTAAATATTTACATGATGTTATCCATTTATTAAGAACATTATCACTATCCACTACATTAGGCCTTAATAATTTACAACCAGAAATTCTACTGAAACTATTTTTAAACAAATGTCACTTTAATACTTAGAAATAATAATTACATCAATAACATTATGATTATCAACAATCATATGAAATCAGTTCTTTTTTTTAACATGGCTTAAAACATTTGACAGGTAAAATCCACTTTGAGACATCCCCTGCTTCATATACAAAACACACCATTTTTTTGCACCAGTTAACCGCTAATGGCAACTCCACTTCAGTTTGCTTTGCCAGCTACAAAGTCAATGTAAAAGCAAATTATAAGCCATTACTTGGTATTACTGGTCTAGAATTGTTTACCTTACAGTTGATTAAGGATTTAAGTCACCTTGTTTGATTGAAAAGGCAGGAAAGAAGCACGTGCGAAATTTCACTTTCAAAGTGGGGCTTGATTTCTGTGTCGAGCAGATGCTAGGTCAAGCGGTTAATTGACCTAGATTGTGATGACGCAACAAAAGTAAATAAACATTTTGTATTCATAACTGTAAAACATTAATATTCATGACCACAAAGTTTCATTAACTTCGATAAACTTTTTAAACAAATACAGAACACTGTTATCAAAATT
>NW_026462107.1:0-6169 GCF_021730395.1 Mercenaria mercenaria | reverse complement strand
AAGTCTCAGATTAACATTCTGACCAAGTTTCATAAAGTTATAAATGTGGCCTCTAAGAGTGTTAACAAGCTTTTCCTTTGATTTGACCTAGTGACCTAGTTACCTAGTTTTTAACCCCCCCCCCACCCCCCCCCACCCCCGGATCTAGATTTGGACATGAACTATAGATCATCAAGGTTAACATTCTGACTTAGTTTCATTAAGATATGGTCATACAAGTGGCCTCTACAGTGTTAACTAGCTTTTCCTTTGATTTGACCTTGTGACGTAGTTTTTAATCCTACATAACCCAGATTCAAACTGAACCTTTAGATCATCAGGATTAATATTCTGGCCAAGTTTCAGTAAAATACAGTCATAAATGTGGTCTCTAAAGTGTTTACTACCTTTTCCTTTGATATGACCTGGTGACCAAGTTTTTACCCTACATAACCCAGATTCAAACTTGACCTAAAGATCATCAAGATTAACATTCTGGCTAAGTTTCGTGAAGATATAGAGGATATTTGTTTGTTTCAGTGAAATATCAATTTTATTTCACAAGTGAGCATCAAAAACTGATATTTTCACGAGTGGCGTCAAATAAAATTGATATTTCACTGACACAAACAAATTTTCTTTTTATTTCATGTGTAAAACTCTACTTTTGTTCCGTAATTTATAAAATGTCGAAAATCGCTGGAAAGGTCTGCAGAAAGCATAACACAAATGACGTCATTTTAACGACGTCATCGTCAATATGGTCCCCGGTATTCATAACGCTCGGTATACAATTTGACTTCAATCGCGATGGAGGACCGGAACAAGTTCGGCAGAAACAGTGAAATAAAAAAAGATAATCTACTGTTTCAAAACTGCGGATTATCGCTTTTTTCACTGAGAAAACACTATAATTTACTAGAAAACATAAAATAAACAGTCGTAATTGTGACCTCTAGACTGTAAACAAGCATTTCCTTTGATTTGACCCTGTGACCTAGATTTTTAATCACGCATGACCCAGATTCGCATTTGACCTCCAGATTAACATTCTGACCAAGTTTCATGAAGATATAGTCATAAATGTGGCCTCTAAAGTGTTAACAAGCTTTTCCTTTGATTTGACCTAGTAACCTAGTTTCTGACCCTACATAACCAAGATTCAAACTGAAATTTGAGATCGTCAAGATTAACATTCTGACCAAGTTTCATGAAGATACATTCATAAGTGTGGCCTCTACAGTGTTAACAAGCTTTTCCTTTGATTTGACCTGGTGACCTAGTTTTTAACCCCAGATAATCCAATATCAAACTCGTCTAAGATTTTATTAAGGGTAACATTCTGACCAAGTTTCATTAAGATTGGGCCAAAATTGTGACGTCTAGAGTGTTAACAAGCTTTTTTTTCCAATTTTCCTGGTGACCTAGTTTTTTATTCCAGATGACCCAATATCAAACTCATCCAAGATTTAATTAAAAGTAACATTCTGACCAAGTTTCATTAAGATTGGGCCGAAATTATGACCTCTAGAGTGTTAACAGTCAAATTGTTGACGACGACGGACGGACGACTGACGACGGACGGACGACGGACGTCGACGGACGACGGACACAGGGCGATCACAAAAGCTCACCTTTGAGCACTTCGTGCTCAAGTGAGCTAAAAAGCACTATCTGATTTCAAAAAATTAGTTAATCTGCCTCCAAAAGGTCGCTCCGAGCGCTCGTCCATCCTGAAGACATTGATGCAAACGAAAAGCAACTGAGCGGACGTATGTCCCATTTTACAGTTGTTTGGCATGGCACCTATGCAGAAAATCTACAATTATTTCAAATAACCGTCAGTTTAAGGTAGTTCTGCACGTTTGATAAACCGGAAGTAATGGCGTAACGTCATTTATCCGGAAAACGTAGAATAAAGCCTGGATTCGGCATACGGAAATGAAAATCATTTTATGAATTAATTGAAATCTGTGAGTAAATTTATTACAATGGCACTGTTGCTATATTTCTAAAGTCAAAATATGATATTAAAATATATGACACGTTAAAATAATCAAAATAATGTCTTAAAATTAGCGTGAAATGTCTGGTTCACTTTAATTCATGGTCAAATATCTCAAAAATAAGCGCACTGACCTATACATTTTATTTCACCAAATTATAGGCCATGTGTTTATTTACAGCTGTGAGAAGTTTCATTAAAATCTACATTGTAGAAAAATTTCTGTTCGCGAAAATGTTACGAAAGTAATGATTTTCCCATAGACTCCCATTATGAAATATTGCGTGAGGACCAAATTTTTCAAATCAGTGTAGCAAAAAATCAAGCACACGACCCTATCTTTTTTATTTGCTGAATTTTCTAGGTATATTCTGAAGTTTTGATAAATCAGAGTTTAATCAAATTCTACATTGTAGAAAAAAGTTCGATCCAAACGTGCAGAACTACCTTAAAAGGCTATCTAATACAGAAATACTCCTTTACTTTAGCTGTACAGAAGTACTGACTTAAAAAATGAGGGCCTCATCAAATGAGCCGCGCCATGAGAAAACCAACATAGCGCGTTTGCGACCAGCATGGATCCAGACCAGCCTGCACATCCGCGCAGTCTGGTCAGGATCCATGCTGTTCACTAACGGTTTCTCTAAAAGAAATAGGGTTTGAAAGCGAACAGCACGGATCCTGACCAGACTGCGCGGATGTGCAGGCTTGTCTGGATCCATACAGTTCTCAAACGCACTGTATTGGTTTTCCGGAACTTTTCCTTTCCCATGGCGCGGCTCAAATATACATTGTCAGTTTCTTTAATAAAAGACCTTGGAGAGTTATGAATGTTTCCCTCTGCTCAGCTGCACTTGATGAATAATGTTTGGACCTGCATATACTTACAAAATGATACATATCAGTTACAGATAATGTATAAACACATGTCATGTTTATGTTGCAATATAGGTCACCACCAAATACCCAACGTTTTTTGTCGCCTAAAAGGCAGAAGATGTTCTTGTTTTTCTGTAGCCCCGTACTTTTTTTTTCAAATCCTGACTGGTATCATTATAGGGGATGAAAATCCCCGAGACGGTAACGTCCGTATATAGATATTCGTCTTTGCTGTTTGCATATACTGAGGCAATTTTTTCGATGTTTTCCGGTTCCGGTTTATGTAAAATCCGCTGAATTGTTGTCTTTATGAACATCCGAGCATCCCGAATCAGTCATAGAAACTCGTAAACCGCGCTAACATGATTATTTTACTTCTTTTTCGTAATGAAAACTGTACATGCAACTGAAAAACACTTTTAAAACAGTAAGGAAGTGTAAAGACCGTCAAGTTTCTGCGTGGAGTGCAAACAAACAAAACAAAATTCTAAAAAAAGCTAGTGCGAGAACGCTGAATGACGTCACCGGCATGGCTTCCGTAAATTTTGCAAAGTATGATATTCGCTGTAAGAGGTATGATGACACTAAATGTAAACTACAGTTTAGAGCAAAGTTTCACTTTCTTGAGCGTTGAATATTTCTTTCTAAGCGGATATATAAAAGATACATCCCCAATGCTAGGCGGTGCCTTAATTCATATTATATTTTATCTCCTTTTTCCACGCACAAAAGTAGCCGACGTTAATATTTTAATGTAACGCTTATATGTGACGCCATACCCGACACGATTTTTTTTTATAACTGTCACGTAGATAAAGAGGAACAAGGTAAATGACATGACATGTATAGTTAGTTTATACTAATTTGTTTTAGCTCATTCTTGAGTCCGCTGCTTTGAAAAACCATTACTGATGGTATATGTTAAGAACTGACTGTGAATCCAGGGAACCTCGAACCCGCGATCTTTAGGTGGCGAGGTCGTCACCTTAATCAGTAGGATATCCCTCTCATTTAATTGCTAGTATGGATTTATCAAGTGTCAAGTAAAGTATGATCCACATTTTTTGACTGACAGAGTAACGGCTGACGGGCGGATAGACGAGGGCAAACCGTTAGTCCCTACAGAATGACTTGTAAGCATCGCTTTCTGTCCTGTTTAAACACGCAGAAAATGTTTTACATAATTCTAATTGATTTGGTGAAATATTTTACAATTTGATTAATTTTTATTAATTTTTGAAATAATAACAATTATGTATCTTCAGGATATACAAATTTGTACGATCATCACAAGAGTTATTTTTCAAGATACAAAATGTGGGGAACGGGAAACACGCAGTGTCACGGGAAAATCGTGCGGGGCATATGTATATTTGGGCCACGTGACGTTGAAAATTTACTGAAGAGACATGAACTTTTCGCCAATAAATTTAACTTCAGTGAATTTCCCGAAGTGCCATTCTGTTTACGAAATATATTATTAAAAAGAACTATTTTAGAATATAAAGGGTATATGGAGTTTAATGTATCATTTTATAGCAATATACCTTACAAATGGTAACATATTATTAAAAATTACAATCTGTTTTTGTTTGTCATTAAAGTAATGTCTTCTTTTTATTCTATGCTATTTGTTTATGTCGTCTTTTCAGAAGTACTTATCATAAAATAAACAAACGTGTTTGTAAACATGTACGGTTCCAAACTGAAGAGGATCCATGCCCAAAAATAATGACAAAATACATTACACATCGCATATCCGTAGCACTTGCACACCTATAAACCGGGCCAGTGTATTGTATAAGTACAACAATACTGTTGACCCATTTAAACGAGGAGTACGCTCAAATAATATTTAAAAATACAAAATGCAAAAAGTACAGATTGGCGGTTGTGCAGGTTATGTAATTATTCTTTGTAATTACGAAAACAAACTTATTCTGTATAATTAAAGAAAATAAAGCCAGATCGTTTATCATATAATATTCTGAAAGTTTCATAAAAGTCACCGAAAGAATGGAGAAACTTATGGTCATATAGGGTATTTTGTTCAAGGTGAGATGAATGTATGACATTTGCTGAAATCGTCTCTCCTCCTTTTCAAAGCCATTAGTTGGTTACGATTAGTGGAGATATGGGCCGCCGTAAGAAAAATGTTGTGAAATATAGAGAGCAGATTGTAGTGAATTAGAAAATAAGAAGTGCAGAAAATGCATGACTGCTAAATAATTGCAGGTGACAACGTCCTCCAGTTTGATGTTATAATTGTAATATTGATACTTGCAATGAATATAATGCTTATTCTAGCAGATAAAAGCACTTCTTGAAAGAAAAGATTAAACTGATTATGTTTGCAATGACAAAAGTAACTGTCACAAAATGACTTAATTACGAAATTAAGTCAACACATTTTAATTCATGGCGCAGCAAGCTCGGTTAAGAATAGAAATAGTCTGATTATCTATCACTTCTGCGGTCAAATAACATATTTCTGTATAATTATATGCCTTGTGTTAGTTCAGGCTAATGTGGCGACACTGTGGTCAATATGCGATATTCATAAAAAAGAACATTAAATATGCCAAGAGAATGTTATTTCTGAAACATAAACAGCTTGTGAACGAAAATATATTTACATAATGTCGAGTCTCCTGTTAGAATCTATTAAAATCAAATATTCCAAAGAATACATATTTTCCCTAAGACCCGAGTTTACTTTAATACAACCGAAGAAGGAATACCAGAAGACTATATGGTCAATAAATGTCATCATCTATTGACGTCTACACTATATTTATGCTTAACCCAAGCAACATTATATATGTAGTACTAAAACCATCACCTTTAATTCTTCCATTTTACAGGATTTTGGCTGTAATCACACCACTGCAGTGTGTTCTTTCAAACTTTAGCAATATTCAATTTTCCCATATGTATTGAATTCCAACATTGCATAAAAAGTTACATTAAGCTCGTTTCATTGCTAATTTAACATCTTATATCACTACTTATTTGTTTAATAAAAAAAAACGTATGGCTAACTGCTATTAAACCCAACTTGAAAAGAATTATTGTGATCATATATATATATGCAAATTCTGAAATTAAACCTTTGAAGTCAGTAAAGAATCTGGCGAAATCCTATAAAAATAAAACAAATACAAGGTTTCATCAGTCAATTCATAATATTTCTATAGTCTATATATCACTTTATGTAATAAATGTCAAACTAGCCTCTCTAATTAAAGGCAATTTTGCCTGGGGAAATATTACATTTTGGGAATGTTAATTTACATAGGCGTAGGA
>NW_026462106.1:0-68536 GCF_021730395.1 Mercenaria mercenaria | reverse complement strand
GATCCGCTATTGGAGAAGATCCGTTATTGGCGACCAAACTGTAATGTTACTAAAAATAGCATAGACTACACAGCCTTATAAAAATGATGAATAATTAACATTTTGTTTAAAAACAGTTCCAATATTTTTATTTTTCCTTGTCAGGTTTGGGTTTGGTATACGTTTTTAATAAACCTGTTGAAGAATTTTTGTCAACCTACTGTATTTAAAATGTTTCTGACAGATCCTGTTTTTTTTTATTACAAAACACCTATTAAATGAATTACATGTATTTAAAAGATAGTTTCGACGTTCTACAAAAATGTTAAGCAGACACGACTTTACGAAATCCAACGGTTGTAGTTTCTCCATTAAGGACACACCATGGTTGACATATATCAGAATTATTGTAACTTTATTACCAAGCTATGTTCTTATTAGAAAAAATTGTGAATGGATGACGCAATTAGTGTCATGTTTTTAAAACAATAGGAATTCTTACTTATCTTGGACTAAACGGCAGTAACAGTTATTATTGCAAGCATTTATACCCTTTATTTACGGCTACAGACTACGGTTAAATTCCATTTTATTACTTTGTAATTTAGTACCGATTTTTTTTTCAAAACGCGAAATTGGAAGTATAGTATTTCCGTCTGTTTTCCAATACGTCAAAAGTTCCCGAATGCAAACAATGAACAATGGCGACGGCAAGCAGTAAATCCGAATATCTGGTACGATAATTTGACCGTAAGTTGTATGTTTTGCTTCAAGAAGTATAAATCATTTTTCCACGGAATCGTTAATCGTTTCTGTTTCGGTTTCTTACGGCATTGTTTACATCCGGAAATAGATGACTGCACATGCGATGTTAACTATGCCATTTTTATAACTAATTGCCGCGGAAGACAGTTAATGGTCTGTTGTATTACCCATCAAAATCTATGGAAGTACGCCGACTTAATTTTGTTTTCTCTGCTTCAATATTAAAAATAAAATAATTTGACCACGTACAAGCAGAAAAAAATATCTGTAACAAAATTTAATCGATCTGCTTTAATTTATGAATTGTAAGTTACAATATAGAAAAGCCCTTTTATGAAAATCAAACCGGAAGTTAAAAATAACAGCAAACTTAATAAGGTCATGAGTCATATTCTAGATGTCAAAGTTTGTCATTAGTTTTCACGATCTTTAAGAATTATCTTGACTCTCCTGACTCCATATGCGTTGTTTTAAGGACCTTGGTAACACACTGTAGTGTTTGAAATTACATTGAATTCAACATCATTAGTTGTGCTTAAAATGTTTTTGTTGAGCTCATGGAAGTAGTATTAGATTCTTTTCGCTGGGTACTAAACTGGATATAAAGGCATCAGATTGGTTCCTTTCTAATTAATAAAGAATAACATTAGGCTGAATCATAACGTTATTATTTTTGGAAACAGCTGAATAGTTTTGTTACTTTTTGTCATCAGCAGGAAATTTTAACATTAGATGGAATTAAATGATATTGTTCAAAAAGTCAAGAATACCAATACATGTGCGAAAAAGTTATCAAATTTGGGAAAAGATGATTTATTTGTCTCTAAAATAAAGAAAATTGAAAACTCTGGTAATTTTACTATAAAATTTATGTGAAGAAGACACTTTTCAAACAAAATTTGAAGCAAGGTGTTCAGTTGGAATAAATTACTGCCTCGATAGCCTAGTGGTAGAGCGTCCGCTTCGAGTGCGGGAGGTCGTGGGTTCGATTCCCGGCCGCGTCATACCAAAGACGTGAAAAATGGTACCAGTGGCTCCCTTGCTTGGCGCTCAGCATTAAAAGGGCAGAAACTGGCCTCTTCTCTCATACCCTCGTGGCGATGGATTCCATCAGGAATGAGGTGTCGAGAGTGATTAATATAAGTTGTAGAACTTCCTTCACAATCGACCTAAAATAAATTATGTATAAATTAGTTGGAATAAATATTTAACATCAATTGAAGAGGAGAAATAGTTGAACTAGAATATTGTCATAACTATATATTTAAATCTTCACATTGAAAATTAACGATTGAAAACAATTTCGTTATGTAATCTATTACTCTTTTAATCGGGAAACCGATAATGATCTTAGGGTTATTTCTAAAGTCAATAATCTACTATGGCATGCCGCCAGTTCAAATGGATTATAAAATGGGTATGAATGCATAATTACGAACAGATTTAAAATTCCAATAAAATCGTGTTTAATGTTTACAATATTTAGATAAATTCTGTCAAATGTTTTACTTGCAGACGACGTGTACCATTTCTTTCACGGCTAGCCAAACAATCGGATATTACGCGGTAGCATTGCAAGTGGAAGACTATGCTAATGAAACGGCGAACACACATTTAAGCAGCATACCTGTACAGTTCCTTGTTAATATATACTCTGGAAGTGGATGTTCTGTAGAGGTCGAGTTTGTATCACCAACACCAGAAGAAAACGAGCAATTTATCATTGATGCTGGCGACACGTTAAATGTGACGATATTTGCCCGGGGAACGAATTCGTAGGCACATAAGTTTGCGTGCTATTGCTATTATCTCTTTTTAAAACATTACCACTACAGAACAAACCAAATTTTACAGACCTTATTGATCTATCAATTCTTTCTACGTAAACAGTTATAAAAATATCGAAATATCTATAAGACATCAAACAGCAAACACACATTAATCTTGTCAGCGGACAAGCTATTTTTGTTATTTTGCGATCAGTGGGTGAAAGTCAAGTCACAGGGGCCTGAATAGGAATAAGAGGTTCCCAGCAGTAACTTCAGAACCAGTTGACTACATACTTAGCAGATGACCCCTATTAAATTTCGGATCAATATATCAAAGGTCAATGTTGCAAGCCTGGACATAGTCCAGTCAATAACTTGGAAACCATTTGACTTACAACCTTCAAATTTCATAAATAAAAGTAACCTTCGACATATTGGCCCTAAAATATTGGTGGTCAAAATCTGACAGAAGATAATAGGTAAGGGTAGATTTCTCGAAAGCACAGAGCACCACAAACACAGCCTCAGAGCCACGCATTTGCAAATTATGCCCACAACAAAGGGAAGCTGTAACGGAAAAATATTACAAATGGGTTGCTTCCAAAATCCAACAAGTACATTTTAATTTTATCCAAAATATAGATAGGGGTGGGGGGAGGGGTAAGGGATAGAAAGGGGGTTGGGGGAGGGGGTTGAAGGGGAAAGTAGAACCAGGATGAATATACAAAGGGAATGCTACGTTCCTTAATCACAGTTACACTACAACATAAACCACAGTAGCGCAGACATTTATGTACCAATGACAAACCCACACACCCACACACCCACACACATCTAACTAGCATAGATAAACAGACAAGTAAAATATAACAACACTGTAGGACACCGCCCAAGACACAGAGACGCACAAGCACACAAATGCACACATATAAGCAGGAAAAAACAACAATCGGGCACCGCCTTAGGATTCCGGCAGCCAAAATTAAGGTGGGCACGATAATTTACTCATAGTAAAGGGGGAGGGGATGCCAAAACAAAGGAACGCAATTGCAAGAGGAAAGGATGGGGGCGATAGGGGGAATGAGGAGAAAGAGGAAAGAAACGCTAACAAAAAAACAAGACAACATACGCAACACAAAATACAAGACAGACAAAAAACAAATTGAAAATAGGGGCACCGCCTTGGAACGGTCAGTAACATATATAAAGGAAACTGGGGGTTTAAACGCGTTTAGGGCATGCCAACCTCGCACATACCCTATTTTCAACAAGTTAGACAACACAATGTAAATAAAATCCTCGCTGAGAAAGGCTCTAACATTAGCGAAATAATATCAGATCATATTAAGTAAAACATAAAATAAAGGTAAATCTAAGGTATAATTACATCAATGTACTCAACAAGTGAAGTCAGAGCAACAAGAGCCTAACTTTTAGGAGCACGGCTAAGAAAGCTACAAGACAAAATTCCACTCCCTCCGTCCGTCTTATGTAGGATTTAGGAGAAAAGCATCATGGAGTCTTACACTTTATTAGTTATCGCACCACCGAATAGGAAAGCGTAGCGATAAACTGTAGAGGGGTCAATCACCAAACATGCTTCACGATTTTCGCATCGTATCCTCTTTTTATAAGCTTTTAACACATTTTTCAAATATCTGATTAAAATAAGGACTATGTTTAATTTTCCGAATTTTATAAACTACATCTCCAAGTAAAAAAGTCCAAGTTTTAGAAGTGTTTTTAGGTTAGTATTATATTTCTCTAACAGTTCTGACGATCTGTAGTAAAATTTACTGAAAGCTTTCCGTAGCTTATGATAACGGTAACCCTGTTGTAATATTTTTTGGTGATATGAAGATTTCTATCATTAAAATCCTCTATCTTTGAGCAAGCTCTTGCAAAACGAATAAGTGAAATATGGACACCGTATGATTTTCCTCGGGGGACATCTCCGACAAGGTGGGATAAGTTGACAATTTCAAAATTAAAATCGTCTCTTTTATCACATATTTTCGTTTCTAGATTATTATTCATAATTGTTAAATTTAAGTTCAAAAATGACGCTTCTAAATCTGAAGCCTTGTTAAGATGTAACTCTTTTGGGTAAATGTGTTTCGCCATTTCTGAAAAATATAGGTTGTCCATATTTAAAATATCATCAAGATACCTTGAGGTTCTATTAAAAGCTTCAATAATTTCAAATTCTGTCTCAGTGGAAAAACTAAGCATGAAATCTCGTTCATAACAGTATAAGAATAAATCAGCAATGAGTGGGGCGCAGTTAATTCCAATCGGGATACCAATTATTTGTCTGTAAATTTTATCGCCAAATTTGATAAGTATGTTATCTAATAGAAACCTTAGAGCTTCACAAACTTGATCACAACTTCATAGGTTGTATCTCTTAAACTTACTGTTAGAAAAGAATGCTCTAATTTTGTTGAATGCCAGATAATTAACGTTTTCTCTTGCAAATGTTTTCTCAATTAAAGTTACCAGTTTTTCTATAAAACGATTATGTGGTAAATTAATATAAAGAGTAGAAAAGTCATAAGTACTTATACTCGAACATTTGAAATGTTTGTTAATTAGCTTTTTGATAACATCTCCAGAGTTATTGATGGACCAAACGGATTAACACCCGAGTTATCATATACCTTTGAGCAATACTTCTGTACGTGGTCTTTTATTGCAGTAAGACAAGAAGTCAAAAGTAGAGAAATAGTTTTTTGTAGTGCATAAGGTTGAATACGCAATTAATCGAGCTTTATATGGAGTTTTGTGTAGTTTAGGTATCCAAAAAAGAGTAGGGAGGTTCATCCGATTGTCGTCAAGTGCAACATTAAAATGTATACATTGATCTACATGACTTTTTACAGTATTATTTCATCTTGTAGTGATAACTGGTCAGTTTTCGTGTGTTTCAATTCATTTTGTAATATTTCTGTGTTACAGTAGTAAATGTGTCATATAATAATAGTATCATTTGAAGCTTTGTCTGCAGGAGTTAAAACAAAATCCATGTGTACCTTAGATAAAGCTTTCTTTAAACTTCGAAGTGAAAACTTGGAATTAGGAGGTAAAAAGGAAGGGGTTGATTCATAAAATGTAACTCGAGTTTTTATGATTTTGAATATATTCTTTTCATAGGCAAAAAAAAACGCCTATGAAATTGGTTTGTGATGTTTTCTTGTAGTTAAATTACAAAATGTTTTCTAGTAAATTACGAGAAAGTAATCTCGTAAACGAGATAATAGTTTGTGTTGATATTTTTTATTTGTGCTAAACAGATACAGGTGAGATAAGGAAAAAACTTGTTTATCAACATGATGGATTGTTAGATTTTAGATTATTAGATAATGTTATCCAGTGCTATTACTGTTTGTAATAACATCGTGTTGACAAAATTTAAGTTAATACCCTGAAAACCAGATAAATGATTTTGCAAAGAAAATTTAGACATATAAAAATCGAATTTTGAAATACCTATAAACGCACATTTCCTTGTCAGTAATAAAAATGATGATAATAATGATGATAATTTAATAATTTTATCATCTTACTACTAACAAAATCAATTATTACACCACAGTCATCAAAGAAGCTAACAAAAAAAAATATTACATCTTGTTATGCTTCCACTGGATTCATGAAAATATATAATGGTAAAGCTCACCTACTATCCTATTTGATTTATTCCTGAATAATTATGACCTTTTTAAATTATGTATTTGTAGGTCATTTGTAGGTCATGTTTGAAGAACTAAATATGATTTTCTACAAAGCGGTGAAACCAATTATCCCTATGTGATTTCATTCTGAAAAATAAGTGTGTTTTAGTTGAACGTTGTTTTACTAGCAATGAAATTAGGGCATAATGAAAAAACAAAAGTAATAATTCATGTATTCAGATTGATTTAAACATTACAGTGTTATTCTATCTACTAACAAATTGCTTTTATCAGCTTCAGTAAAATAGTTACCATCTTAGCGATAGGAATGACACAAACAAAGGAAGAGACGTCAAAAGATTCAACCTGGTTTTATATCAAAACGACGGTGACATACAGTCCTGTTGTTTCAGAAGCTGGACAAGAACACATTCTATGTTTCTACGCTTTAGACACTACAGGGTATTTAATGTCAATGATTTACAGATTTCGTTCAATATAAACTTAAGTTAAGCAGTACAAGGTAAAATATTAGGAATAATCAAATTACTTGCTCAAAGCTTCCCCTTGAAACTTCTTCTCAAAGCAGTTCATCTTCACTGCCATTTAGTATTAATACAAACGTTTTTGCGTGTTATGCAACGTAATTATATGGTAATATATAACCTTAACGAAGTCTTACTGAGATAAAATTAAATATATTAATGTTGTAGTAGGTGACAACGTTGCTGTTTATTTATTTTACAGAGTCACCAATAAAGAAAGATGCATAACGATATATGTCGCAGGTGAAGTTTTAATGTGAAGTTTGTTAAAATTCGACACAGTCGACAACGTTATTTACATATTATTAAATATAGTATGTATCGATGTTACAGATGTTGCATAAAAGGCGTACCAAATTAAAAGCGTCGTCCTTTTAGACTTATATTCCCTTCCAGCTTTTATATAACAGTCATATCAAAGAACACTGTGATTTTTGTTATGGAAACTGTAAGTATTAGGTATTAAACACACATTGCCAGCACTGTGAGTATTGTACATTTTATATAGAATATATAAGTGAATATAATTAAATGGATTCAAGTCTTTGAAATTCATAGAAGTCTTACATTTTTTACGTTATGTAAAACTTCATATTAGGATTCCGCAGCAACACATTCATAAAAACTAAAGCATAGCTTATATGACGTATTCAATAATTGTTGCAAAATCGCAAAAGCCTTAATCAATTTCAGGTAGTGACAATGATAACTGTGACCCAGATCCATGTTTCAATGGCGCCACTTGTATTGACGGCATAAGCAATTTTACTTGTAACTGTCAAAATGGATACTCAGGCGAAACTTGTAATTCAGGTTTGTAATCACTGCGAGTAAAAACTTATTTACTTGTACATTTGTAAGTCTGCCATGGATAGAACTATAGGAACAAATCTTTGCCGACGAATGCCACAAATTATATAAAACAAACACAATGCATGAACAAATTGGAAGACTACATTTTGTGAACCAGTTTTGTGAGGTTTTTAAGATGATGCGGCCTCCTAAAACCTTTCAATATTTCAGTGTCACAGGAAATATATGTTACCTGTTCTAATTAATTGAAGAAATGCATGTCTATTATTATCAGAATCTTACACGACCTCTTGTGATTTACGGCCACCACAATACCTCTGTCTTTTAGAAGTTTCTGTGATAATAAGGCTCCATATATTCAGAACCCCTCCACGTACAAAATGTTTGACATGTTAAGCGAAGTATATATATAGCTTCAGACAAGAATGAATGTACTGAGAGTAGTACTGTAAATGCTGAATGTACAAACACTTTTGGAATTTTTAAATGTACTTGCAATTAGGGTTACTCCGATAACGTAACTAGATGCCAGATAATTATATTACAGCACCGAGGGTTTACTGGAGGACAATGAAATTTCTACTGTAATCAGGACCGGAATGCGTTGCCTTTACAGTCAAACCTGCCTATAAAGACCACCCATGGGAGAGCCAAGATGTGGTATTTATTGAGAGGTGGTCTTTATTCACGGGTTAAAATGCACTGTAAATGTTAAAATGGGAAACAAAACATGTGGTCTTTAGAGCCAGGCAGTCTTTGTTCAGAAGTGGTCTTTAACAAAAGTTTGACTGTACTTATTTTTCCCCCGAAAATATCTACCATTTTATAGCATGTACACAATATTTGCGGTCAAAGGCAAACTTTTTCTTGAAATCTTTCAGACATAGATGAATGTTATGATGATACCAACAATTGTGACGTAAATGCTGAATGTACCAATACTATTGGAAGCTATACGTGCACTTGCAATGAAGGCTACTCTGTTAATGGAACGACATGCTCAGGTAATTACATTTTAGCATTTCTGATTATCGGAAAGATAATGAGCTTACATTTTTAGCAAGGCCTAACTATGTTGTATAATTAATTAATTCCATGTAAATAAGTATAATGTACTTTCAGTACTTGTGACATGTATAGATGCTGAGAACTGATCAACTCTGGGCTAGAGTACATTGAAAATAGCTTGAATTTCCACTATCTTTCATGAAGAGGCAAAGTCAAACAAAGCCAGCAATATATTTTATATATTTTACTGTACGAATGTTTTTTTTTTCACTCTTTTGAGTTTGGTTATAGGTACTCAATATTTAGCGTATTAAACGAACGTTGTATTTATATTTTAGACATTAATGAATGTACTGACGGGAGTAACAACTGTGATGCAAATGCTGAATGTACAAATACAGATGGAAGTTTTACGTGCAGCTGCAATGATGGTTATTCTGGTAATGGAACAGCTTGTTCAGGTAAAACATTTTATAACGTCTGGTTAGATTAATGAAAATGACCGTTTCTTAAAAATGTCTCCCCCCCCCTCACCCCCCCAAATATTTACCGTATTGTACCACGAATAAGTATGGGGATTTTTTCTTTACCTATTCAGACATTGATGGTTAAAAGATTGTAGCAACAACTTTGAAATCAATGCTTAATGTACAAATACTGTGAAGCTTTACGTGCAATTGCAATGAAGGTTACATTGGTAATGGAACAACATGCTCAGGAAAAAAACATTTAAACATTGCTGTTTTAATTGAGAAATTGGAGATTAATACTGTATCCAGGATCTGAATTTGTGGTTCTAACTTATTTCTTTCTCGATTATATTAACTGTTCAGTAATACGTACAAATTGTTTTATATATTAAACGAGGTATACTTATGTTTTCAAATAAAAATATATAGACGCTCTACTTTAATCAGGACCAGGTTTTGGTGTCTTTACTTGTGGTTTCCTTTAAATTATTTACTCTTTGATTATTCCTACAGTTTTTTTTGTTTGTTTTGTTTTTTTGACGCATATAGAAAACATTCTATTCAAATTTTCAGACATAGATGAATGTGATGATGATAGTCACAACTGTAATGTTAGTGCTGAATGTACAAATACTGTTGGAAGCTTTACGTGCACTTGCAAAGAAGGTTACTCTGGTGATGGAACAACATGCTTGGGTAATTACATTTTAGCATTTCTGTTTATCGGAGAGATAATAAGCTTCCACCTTTGAGCAACGCCTGACAGTTTTGTAATAATCAATTCATTCTACGTAAGTATGTATGATATATATTTAGTACTTGTAACATTTATAAATGCTGAGAGCTGATCAGCCCCGGTCTAGAGGACGTAGACGACAGCTTGCATGTCCACTACCGTCCATGAACAGGCTTAGTCAAACGAAGCCTGCAACATTTTCAGATATATCTTACGACGACATGTGTTTCTTTACTCTATCTATTTTGATTATACTTACACAATATGTAGCGTATTAAACGAATGTTGTATTTTAATTTTAGACATTAATGAATGTAATGATGGTAATAACAACTGCGATGCCAATGCTGAATGTACAAATACAATTGGAAGTTTTACGTGCAGTTGCAATGCTGGTTATTCTGGTAATGGAACAGCATGTTCAGGTAATACATTGTACAATGTTTGGCTGGCTTGAGGATAATGAACATGCATTTGAACTAGGACCTGAACATGCTGTCTTAATAAATTCCACGTAAACATTTACAGTGTGGTAAC
The DNA here is from genome assembly GCF_021730395.1 of Mercenaria mercenaria. Classification (NCBI taxonomy): domain Eukaryota; kingdom Metazoa; phylum Mollusca; class Bivalvia; order Venerida; family Veneridae; genus Mercenaria; species Mercenaria mercenaria. The sequence goes on along the minus strand of NW_026462106.1, from coordinate 58,240 downwards.
AGGAATAAGTGAGGGGATTTTTTCTTTACATATTGAGACATCGATTAATGTACTAGTAATAGCAATAAATGTGATATAAATGCAAAATGTACAAATATTTTTGGAAACTTTACGTGCAGTTGCATTGAAGGTTACATTGGTAATGGAATAATATGTTCAGGTAAAAAAAATAAACACTGGTGTTGACTTAAGGATTGGGAGATAAGTACTGTACCCAGGAACTGAATGTATAGTTCCTCCTTATATTTTTCCTCTAAAATAATAAATGTATATAGCAAACATTTTATGTAAATTTTCAGACACAGATGAATGTAATGATGGTAATTACAACTGTGATGTGAATGCTGAGTGTATGAATACTGTTGGAAGCTTTATGTGCACTTGCAAGGAAGGCTACTCTGGTAATGGAACAACATGCTCAGGTAATTACATTTAAGAATTTCTGTTTATCGGAAAAGTAATGAGCTTCCATTCTTGAGAATGATTTGGCAATGTTTTTAACATTAATTTTTATTTATTAATAACCTGTTTATAGCGGACATCGATGGAACCGACTGAAAGTGACTACTATTGACAAGGGACTACGATATTCAATTTTTCAGGACAACATCCTTGTTCAGTTATGCTAATTACGAACATATCTGGTTATAATAATGTAAAAGTTCCAATATTATGTAAACATAAAAGCTTTACCAACTAGGTGATACATTGTTATCTTATATTGCAAACATAAAAACACACTTTACACGCAATTGATGGGAGTTGTTTCTCATTACAAAAGATGTATGTAGTCTTGCGCCAGGTGTAGGCTGCAATTTTTTCTGCTCTGCAAAATTGGATTATTTTGCAAAAGCCAGTGATTCTAGAGATTGGATTTTTGGCTCAGTTTTAAATAAACTGGTGACCAACATACTGCAGAATTTATTTCGTGGAATTTTCATTGGATTTACGAATAACTTTGATGTAAAACAATCGTAATTTGACAAATATTGGGGTAACGTTTCAATAATTTCAGTCAGTTTTGGTGAACAACATCTCACTCGAAATTATGGCTAATCCGTGTACAGGTAGACAGTACAGTAGAGACCAATTACTGGATTATAGAGATGTGCCTAGGAGGTATACAATACCGAATAAAGAAACATTAGCTATGTTGAAAAAGTATAATCTTTTGAAATACAGAGGTAAACGAGCTGGTCGCCCGAGGATAAAATCTAAAGCTGATATTCACTTGACAAATTCGACCCAAATTAAACTAGATCATACATTTATATCAAATGCACACAGAAAGAAACAACAGGAACGTTCAAATTTGATCCAAATTAAACTAGATCATTCATTTTTATTGAATGCCCAAAGAAAGAAACAACTGAAACTTTCAACTGTGAACATAAGGTCTGTGCGAGGAAAGTCTGCTGACCTTCTCCAGCACATATTAGAGGAGGGTATAGACCTCTGTGTGATCACTGAAACTTGGCTACAGCCGGATGGTGATGACGTTGTCAGGGGGGAATTGTCTCAGGATGGTTACTGCTTGATGATGTCCCGAGACCCGACCGTAAAGGTGGAGGACTTGCCCTGTTATACAGAAACAATCTCAAAGTGTCAAGATGCCCAGCAGAAACCTTTCAGTCCTTTGAATGTGCTGAATGGAAAGTACGTAGTCAGTCATTCATCCTCTACATCTTTGGTATATATAGACCGCCATATTCGGAGAGACACCCAGTAACTCAGGCTATGTTTATGACAGAATTCACTGAGTTTCTTGAACAAATAACGACAAGATCCGAGTCTCTGGTGCTGTTAGGTGACTTTAACATCCACATGGATAATAAGTCAGACTGCTACACAAAACAATTTCAGCAGTGTTTGAGATCTTTTGGACTGGTTCAACATGTCAATGCTCCTACTCATTCTGGTGGTCATATTCTTGACCTGATGATCACAAAGCTAGAAGACAAACGTGTGAATGTCTCAGAACCTTTGCCAGACTATTACATCTCTGACCACTGCTTTGTTAGTTGTAACATTGAACAGTGCCGCCCTCCCTTGATCAGGAAAGAAATCAAATCTCGAAATTGGAAATCTGTATCCAGTGACATATTACAATCAGAATTCGGTCAATTAAATAACATTGTAGTGAACTCGTCCAATGTCAATGATCTTGTGTCTGAGTTCACTAGAATCACGTCCGACATTGTTCAGAAACATGCCCCTCTAATGGAAAGAACTATTCTCTGTAGATCGACAGTTCCTTGGTACTCTGGATACCTAAAACAGCTGAAACAATACAAACGATCAATAGAAAAATCTTTATGAATGACAAATCTGACCTTTCAAAGAAAGTGTATAGTGGTGTAAGAAATGTATATAGTGCTGAACTTTTTAGGGCCAAGGATGAGTACTACCATAACAAGATTGGAGAAGCTGAAGGAAACATCAAAAAGCTATATGCTGTAACATCCGATTTACTGGGAAGGTCGAAGGACAATCCGCTCCCATTATACACAAGTGCAGTATCTTTGGCAAATGACTTTCTACGATACTTTGCTGATAAAATAATCAAGTTGAGAAATGATCTTGACAACATATCAACTGAAGCACCCAATGGTAATTCTTCCTACTCAAATCCACCTGTGATTATGAATACATTTACTGCGTTCAAACCACTTTCCGAAAACGATATTTTGAAACTTGTATATGCATCAAAATCTACAACTTGTGAACTTGATGTGATACCAACTAAGAAATTAAAGGAGCATTTTTCACAACTTGCTCCCGTTGTGACAGAAATTGTAAATCGATCACTGCTATCTGGTGTGTTCCCTGAGGAATGGAAAAGTGCTGTGATAAAACCTTTGTTGAAGAAGAAAGGTCTCCCACTTGAACTGCAAAACTATCGCCCAGTGTCAAATTTAACATTCCTCTCCAAAAATTCTTGAAAAAGCTGCACTAAATCAAATCAACAAGCATATTGAAGCTAACAATCTCCTCCCAGCTTACCAAAGTGCCTATAGAAAATATCATGGGGTTGAAACAGCAATGGTCAAAATGTATAATGATCTTTTGGAAACCATAGATGAAAATCAAATAACAATCGTGGTCATGATCGACTTGAGTGCAGCGTTCGATACCATCGATATCCCGATACTGATTCAAATCCTTCAAGATGACTTTGGTATACATAGCACTCCCTTGAAATGGATAGAATCTTATCTCACGAACAGAACAATGAAAGTTTTAGTTGAACAGTCAGCATCTGACACGGAGCCACTGAGGTTTGGTGTCCCGCAGGGTTCTTGTGCCGGACCAGTGATCTTTACCCTGTATATATCGGCTCTCAACCGAGTGGTGCAGAAATATCCAGCTGATCTCTATGGATACGCGGACGACCACAAGATTGCGTTAAAAATTCAAGCGGGAAATTCTCAAAATGAGACAACTGTTCTTCAACAACTCGACAGTTGTCTCAATGAAATCATAAAATGGATGACAACCTTCAAACTGAAAATGAATCAATCTAAAACTGAAATTATTATGTATGGAACAAGACAACAGTTAGCGAAATTGAACATCACAAGTGTAAACGTTGGTGGGTGTGACGTAAAATGCGTCGATCATGTCAGAGACCTAGGTGTAACTATGACCAATACACTCAACTTTGACCATCACATTCAGAAAAAATGTCAGATAGCTCATGTGCAGTTACGAAACCTTAGGGCAATACGGAAACATCTCACACAAAAGTCAACTGAATCATTAGTGCATGGATTGGTTCATTCTCACATTGACTTCTGCAACAGTTTATTTACAGAAATTCCAGCCTACCAAATCAATAAACTACAGCGAGTCCAAAATCATGCCGCTAGAGTAGTCAAGAATGCTTCCTATGAAAAACCAAGTACCGAACTTCTGAAAGAATTACACTGGCTTCCAGTTAAGGCTAGAGTCATGTTCAAAGTTTTAGTAATAGTCTTCCGTGTCATCAATGGTACAGCTCCAGTATATCTGAGGGAAATGTTTGTACCTACTCGACAACGATACAGACTTCGCTCACAAAGTGACACTAACTTTAACATCCCTAGACGGCGAACAAAATTAGCAGACAGATCTATGGCGGTCGTTGGTCCCAAATGGTGGAACGATCTGCCTAGCTATCTGAAAAACATTCAGTCTGAAGCCAGCTTTAGATCAAAACTGAAAACACATTTATTTAGGCAGTTTCATGAACAATGAGTGTAGTCTTGTTAAAATACAAAATATCAGAAGTGGTGTAAAATAGTATTTATACATGTCCAAATCTTTAAATCTAAGTTCTAGAATCCTGTTCATATTTTGTATGTATATATGTTAAATGTGTGCTATGTAATTGTAAAGCGCAATAGAATATTTTATAATTTTTGCGCTATATAAATGCCATGTATTTGTATTTGTATTTGTATATGTTGGCTTCCTCTTTCCATTCTTAAAGAATGAATACTGTCTTGTAAATGATTTTAGTAACTTTCAGATTTAATTTTGACATCATTTTTATACCGGCTATTAAACTTCAGTCAAGAATTCATAAAATATTTCAAGTTGTTGCATTTTTGTGCAAGTTAAGAATGTCGCTATCAAAAGATTTACAGAAAATTAAGAATAATTTCGAGAATATTTGTTTTCTTCAGTGTAAGATTAAAAGCATGTTCGTGATTGAACCCCAGATGCAATATTTTCACTTGTATCATAGCAACGAAAGAAAATGTAGAATGTGCTAATCATGAGACAAAGATATTTCGTTCTTAAGTGTAAAACAAAATAATTTTCTTTTTATTTGTCTTTTTGACAATTCTATAGTTTCTCACCAGTGAAACAAATTTATATTTGATAGTTTTCAATGTGGAAATACCAGATATATTTCACTCTAATATTTCGATGACTTATTTAAAACAATTAATTAATCATTATCAGACACCTTCTCTCAATATTAGGACTTCCAAGCGACCTTGTGCTTTGTTTAGAGTAGTATATTAGAGGAAATAACACCTTGTAATTTTAATATATAAAAAGGATGAGATACCGTTAAAAGTATTTTGCTTCATTTCCTATTGTGACAGAGTCACGCTATATAAAGGGTCATTATATGGGAAAATCGTACTCTGGTAATGGAACATCATGTTCAGGTAAAATATTTTGCCATGTCTGGTTAGCCTAAGGAAAAAGAGTGAGCATTTTTAACATAGACCTGAAAATATTGTCTTATTAAATTACTCGTAAGTATTTACCGTTTGGTAAAACGTACAAAAAAGAAGAATTTCTAACTCATAATTTGAAACATTGATTAATTTACTGATGGTAGTAACAACTGTGATATAAATGCTAAATGTACATATACTTTTGGAAGCTTTACATGCACTTATTTATTATTTTCCAGAAATAATTGAATGTGCATCATCACCATGCCAAAACGACGCCAACTGCACAGACAGTATTAATGGATACGATTGTATATGTGTACATGGATATTCTGGTGCTAACTGTGAATTCGGTACTTCTTCTTTGATACATTGTTGCATAAGACAAAATTAATGAAAGCTCAGTTCCCAAAAATAGCAATGCGTTCACCAAGGTTTGTTAATTCCAATAGATATTTAAACTGAGAAACGGTCAAATTGAATTTATACAGCAATTAGCGTTGGTGTTAAAAAATATCGTAAAATTTAAAAAAAATATCCAATAATGTTGTTACAACTGCTATAATCTGGTTTTCAAAAGGCCTTACAGGATGAAATATAAAAGGTTCAGTAGGGTTTCTCGGAAGTACAGAGCATCCCAAACATAGTCACGGGGCCATGCATCGCAAAGTAGGCCCGCAGCAAAAAGATGTGTAACGGAAAAATCTAGAAGTCGGATTGCTTCAAAAATCCAACAACAAGTGCATAATAATTATATGCAAAATACAAAAAGTGTGCGTGTGTGAGTGTGTGTGTGTGGGGGGGGGGGGGGGCGATCGGTAAGGGGTAGATAAAAGGGGTGGTGTTAAGGGAAAGTAGAAAGAAACAAAGATAAATATTCGATAGGGAAAGCCGCGTTCATAAATCGCAGTCTCCCTACACGGTAAACAATGGAACATGCACAGACAGAGTCAGTGGTTATACATGTACTTGCATGGAAGGTTATGATGGCGAAAATTGTCAAAACGGTATCAACTACTAGTTATATAACTTAAAGGAAGGTTTTAATAACTCCTATATGCCCAAAAACATTTCGATCAAACATCAAATTTTAATTGCCTCCTGCACTTTGTTCACATGTGACGAAAATCTAGAGGCCTATTTTTAGACTAACATAAAGAGCTGGTACATATTGCAACAAGTTAAGGTGTTTTATTACAGTGAAAACAGAAAATCACAAGTCCTTAGAACTTAACTGGTTTTATTCCAGGCAGGTGTTGCAAACAAGTTAGGTAAACTTGATATCATCATGCAATTAACCTTGCTGAAATTAGTGTTGATCATTTTTGACAAGAAACAAATAAGAGAAATAAAATGAGATAATACGAAATTATATTACGTTTATTGAAATAGACCTAAAAGATTAGAGAATTCATTCGCGTAACTTTGATTTTCAGTATATCGATATGCATGTATTATTACCATATATTTCTTGTTTGTACGGTGTTTAAACTTAACCATGTAAAAAACACTAAAATCTGCATGGTTTTTAATACAATCTGTTCTGTTCTGCTCTGTTCTGTCATATGTTAATATATGCGAAATATATTTACAAAATAATTCACAGATATCGACGACTGTAAACCGAATCCATGCCACAATGATGGAAATTGCACTGACGGCATTAACTTTTACAACTGCACGTGTTTGTCTGGTTTCTATGGTATCAACTGTCAGAACGGTATCTATCAATATCAACAGTGAAGCTTGTTGTTGTTGGGGTTATCATCACACCGACACAATTATAGGCCATATGGTGACTTCCAAGCTGTTTTCATAGTGGCAGAAGACGCCATGGTCCCTTTCGTTCATTGTTCCAGGCACAGACGCGTACTAGCCTAGAACCAGCCAGCTAAATGGATTCCTCACATATAAAATTTACACCCAAAGCGAGGTTTCAAACTCATAGCGGTAAGGAGCAAGGGATTCGAAATCAGCGACCTTAACCTCTCGGCCACAAAGGCCCCCTTATAGTGAAGTAAAGTTTGGAAACAGTAAGTGTCATTGTTTTGGCTGTTGCTACTATATCAAAATCCGTAATAAAGCAAAATCAACGGTAAAGGATGGAATACTGTATAAGTACTATTTTTGATGGGGTTTTCATTTTGGCTATATCGGCCGCCGCCGCCATTAGTTGCGCCAAATCTAAACATCCTCACTATAAAACGGAGCAGTCAACATGTAATTTAAGGGAAGCACCTGCCGCACGTTTCTGAAGGGAGGTAATGCGGTATTGCGTGTTGAAAATATACTAGTAATGTGGAAAACAACGATGATTCCATTATCTGTTATCACATCGATGGATTCGGCGACCCCTTGTCCCAATGACTATATTCGCAGTTGATTTCTCTGTAAGTTTACGATTACGTAGATGACGTTGACGGATGTACACATTCTGACGTGGCGTCGAGGTTTTCATACCCCGCTAATGTATTACTAAGTCATTGTAAAATGTTTCTGATAAAAACAACTTGGTGTTAGAGATACTACTTGTAATACGCGGAATATTGTTCTTATTTTAGATAAATATATAAATAAAACTGTCTAACAAATGTCAGCATGACAGTTTCTTGTAATTTCAATACGACCGTTTAAAATCAGAATCTTCCGTAGCCCAGTTGCCACAAAGAGCCAGAATTTCGCTTGTTTGATCCAAGTTGATAACGATTAGACGGGCAATGTGGACATTTATGCGATAATAACCGGAAACAACAGTTTTAATCTGAGTTAAATTCAGATTGTCTACATTAAGTATTTTATTCTAGCAGTGGGCATTTCTGGTAAGGTTTTATTTTGGCGGTTGACGTGATTGGCGTCAATTTAAAACACAGTCAGTTCAAAATACATAAAAAACGCCAGCATCTGGAGTGCCATACAATATCGTATATTAAGGAACTAGTTCAAGACAGTTCTACGGAAATGTTTGACCTAGTTTTGTCCATTATGTTATTAGGCATACTGATTGATAAAATGAACAAATATATGTCAGAACAGAGAAAACCCCGATTTTTAATGTAGTCTTTTGTTTCAGTAACAGTTGTAAGCACTCTAGATGGTAAACCAGGGGCAACAGACAGTAGTATTTCTACCATTGGGTTGATTATTGGAGTTGTTCTCGCAATCATCATTCTTACAGCCGGAGTTGTTGTGATCATGAAATGGAAAGGACTTTCCTTATTTAATCGAAATGGTAAACTTTATTCGTATTTTGTATGCTTATACAGTGTTACCTCTGATCCAGCAATTAATTTTTTCTGATCATAAAAGTATCCAACATTTACTTAGTTACGACAAATGAGATTTAACACAAGAGTTATTAAACAAATCGGTCAGATTACTTCTCTGTCAGTTTGAATGGATTTTTACTCTTTTTTTTCTGTGCGAGCCCGTCGTCTTTCAAAGCACTGTTTATTATATACATTAAAGTCAAGATACTAGCAGCTTTTCTATTTTAATAATTATGCAGTCCGTTTAACTCAATAGGAGGTTGTGCACGAATCAGCGGTGGAGGACGATTGATTTCAGACACTAAGTATTCTATCAAATCGTCACAAAAAGCGTACGACTCGCCCGTAGATCAAACTTACGGCCCCGCTATCCGTAGATCTGTTGGGAAGTTAGAAGTTACTTGCGGAGAACAGGTTTGTACTGGTACAGAATCCGGGAACACTGGTTAAGTTAACTGCCCCTTATGATATATATGTACCATGGACCCAGGTGAAGTTGCAGAACTATATTAATGATTAAGGATAACGTGTCAGATCAATCAGTGAACCAATAACTTATCATTGAAGAAAATACACCTTTTTTGTTGACGGACGATATCCGTGTCCACCCATTTCAAATGTCAGATATAATAAACGTGTTTATAACGCTCAGCTCAGCTGACATATTATGCTAAATGGCTAGTACAGTCAACTGCTTTCATTATAACAGGTCACTCTTTACAACAACGCCCTACCGAAGAATCGACTCAAGCGTAAGTTGATTTTGTTTTTTTTTTTGTTTCTTTTTAAATGACAGTTAAATCAGTACAGCTTATAACTTTTTGTTGTTCAACTGCTGTATATCTTGCTACATACCGAAACAAAATAAAAATGTTAAATATTAAGACGGACCTGTATATCATTTCTAATGTTAATACAAGTTGTTCCTTTTTAATCACACTTCCGGTTCGTGATACTGATCTTACCTAGGAAAAAACATAACCGACATATCTATTCCATTATTTTCTTATTTCTTTCAAACGTTTTTACAATGTAACTCACCATGCACAATTAATCATATTTTTTTCAGTATTTCGTTTGAAATTCAACTGTGTAATTAAGCACGTAAAAAAATAATTCTGATTTTCAGACACCAAAATCCGTTTTATTACGGAAACTACACGTATTTCTCTGAAGCAGCCAACATGGAGGAGCCCGCAACAATCAGAACATCTAAAGCGAGTTGCGATTCGAAAGAAAAGCCATCTGAATAACCCGAATGCGGTTACACGTGCAAAGGAATAGTTGTGGCAGGAAGCAGCATGTGTCTGAGTAAAAGACAATAGATAACTAAAATAACTATGACAACACCAGAATTAATATTTTTCCATCACTACAGTATGAGTTTATATTTCAGTCCATTAATTTTCGCTGATTTTCTATCGTATAATTTTTTATATATCCTATTGTTTCTATTCCTTTAAGCACTAACGCTATTAATAGTTTTTTAGATGTAACTCTTATAAAACATTATATTTTTGTTTATAGCACATTTACATAGGATGTTAGTTTCGTTATTGTCCTAATGTTTGTTTTATTCGTTCGCAAATATTAATATATTGTTGCGTTTTGGTTTATTTTGTTGTATATTTCATGGGATTATAAAATAACAGTATGCAACTACTGGTTTATTTGATATGGTAGCATAACCATATCATATTTCTGCCATGAGATAACTAGGTAGCTATCGCGATACTTAAAAATGTATCTTGATAAAGCGAAGCTTTCTGAAAGATTATCTCAATAATTGAAAGTTACCTGGAAATATTATTGCCATAATTTACATTAGTATTTCGATATTTTTTGGGTAAGTGCCCACAGTTACCATTTATTAGCAAGATAGCTCTCGATACTTTAAGCAATTATCTTTATCTTTATATTTCGAACTTTTCTGAAAACTGTATCTCAATAGCCTAAAATTTCCTGGAAATACAAAGCATATCTTGAAAACAATAATATATTGTGATAATGTTTTCAGAAAAATGCACAACTTTACTGGAAAGTTTAGAATATTATCGTAATAGCTACCAAGTATATCATGGCAGTTTCAAGCACTAACGCGAAATTTGCGTTAAAATATTAAAAGGAAACAAATGAAATATCTAGAAAATATAATGTTTCGCTGAAATCGCGTGTGTGTCAGTATACCTATGTCGAGCTTGGTTTTATTCCGTGTATTTTTTGATATGCTTACGCACCATACTTACGAAATATACTTATAGAGAATTCTATTGTTTTTCTTCTCGTACGCGGTACACGATATAAGTAATGTTTAGACTGGATCTTTTCACGATTTAATTATTTTAGACTGGCTACTCTTTCGATTAATTTATGTTTAGACTTGCTCCTTTCCAGATATGATTATGTTTAGACTGGCAACTTTCTCGATATTATTGTATAAACATATGATTACATGTAACGAGACAATTTCATGGCGATTCATGTTCCTATAGACAACACGTTAGGTATCTACATACACGTATTGAGCATACCAAAATCTGGGAATGCATGCTTATACCATAAGCAAACAATAGGCAAGTCAAAACAGTAATGTGTTGATACCATTAGTTATCGAGATCATGCACAGTAAATTTTAAATGCGACTCAAAAAAGAAAGAATTAGTAACTGCATTAATTATTCGTTTTTTTTAAATCTGATTCGTTACGATGTGTGTATATAGATTAATACACATGATGTCAAATCATGGATGTTTTACCTTTTACATAGAGATTCAAGCGTTAGGCATACAGTTATGATAAAAACCCAACGATACTTCGTCTAGCTTGTATAAAGACAATGATAAGACTGATAAGCCATTGTTTCAGTTATGGCAGATCCATTGCATATACATCTAATGTCAACACTTGAATATAACTATGCATTGTAAAATGTTTGATATTTTGTCTAAAAGTGTCATGCACTACGCAATATATTCCTTGTTCCATACTTTTTTATTTTGCTTTTTCAATACTATGCTTTCAATTAATATTATGCTATGTGTATTGTACTCACAATGATTTGAGCCGCACCATGAGAAAACCAACATAGTGCATTTGCGACCAGCATGGATCCAGACAAGCCTGCTCATCCGCGCAGTCTGGTCAGGATCCATGCTGTTCGCTAACGGTTTCTCTAATTGCAATAGGCTTTGAAAGCGAACAGCATGAATCCTGACCAGACTGCACGGATGCGCATGCTGGTCTGGATCCATGCTGGTCGCAAATGCATTATGTTGGTTTTCTCATGGTGCGGCTCAATTTTGATCTAGTAAATGTTTATGTATATACATGCACTGGTTCTAATTATCACTTACATTTATCAAATGGTTTGATATATGATCGCAATAATTTATCCTTGTATACGAGATACATCGCTATATTTGTCTAAATACGTTGGAAATACTGGTCACGTGGAGCTCCGCTATAGGCTCATGCTAAATTACAAGAAGGACCTTTTGAGGCATAGAATGCACCAAAGGAATATTAAAGCAGACACGGTTTGACTTGGTCTGTTCATAAGTGTTCAGCACCCCTCACATCTCCTGTTACCGGCTAAAAAGAGGAACGCTATAATGCAGATAAATTAAATGTAGTCCTTGATTCGACAGCCCGGCTTGCTTTCAATTGCCAACAAACCAGATTTATGATAAATTGTGAGTCGGCATTGCAGTCTGCCGATGACCTTTTATCGCTTCTGTTTTTGCTTTGTTTAAAGGGGATAATGTTAGTCTGAAAGAAGGAAACGTTCTGGCAGGCCTGCTGCTGTTAAAGCAACGGTAGACAAAGATGATTGGCGTTGTCCTGTTCCCAGTTTAGTATATAGCGAGGCATAAATTTTATTAAATGTAAGCCTTAATGTATGTTTTCAGGTTTATGTCATTGAATTGTTATATTAATCAACGATTAATGTATCTGTTACTTATACGACTTGAAACTTCGCAAGTATATTGAATACACCTACCAAAAACTTTTAGCGAGGTTTACATGCACTTATTATACACAAGTTCTACCTATGCCTTTCATACCAGGAGAAATATAGATAATTAATTATATTGCTTTACATGTGTCTAATAAGTAAACAATACATTTGTATGGTGTTATCATAAAACGCCCACGTGAATAAGAATAATATATATACTAGGCAAGTCAATAGAAATGCTGTAATCATTTTACGTAGAATAATATAACTTTGCAGTTTTGTAAAACCTTAGTTACAAATTACATTCAAGCTAATTAATTTCGTTTAGATAAACTGTTTTTATATCTGTCAATCATGTAAGATGCAATTAAAAATTTTACTGTCATTTAGTTGGTAGAAAAAGATTACCAACGATTGCCTGGAAAATAATATGTATGAACATTAATAAACAGATGTTAAACTGAGCTGAGTTATTAATTATTTTTTTATTTGGTGACACCATGTTGTTTACACTATAGCACTCAAGAATTGCAAAATGTCATCCACTAAATATATCACTCTTAAAATACGAGTCTTTATATTCATTAAAATTTTACAGACAAAAATTGGGATAAATCAAACTGCAGGCTAATAATATTTTTGTTTTGTTTTGTTTTGTCTTTACAGTAAATACTAAAGAGTAGTGAATATTATACAATATTAGTCAGATGAATAAGAATTACTTCCCTTTTCTTAGATGGAAATAGATCTTTCTGCCCTTTGTTTTGTTTTGCGCACTTTAAGAAACTTTACACAATTTTAAAATATTGTTATGTAAACTGAAGGGGACGGATGAAAAAATAGACAAAAGAAATGTAACGAAATATTTTTCATGTTAAAGGGAAATAACTCACAAAGTTAATGTTTCCCGGTGACATTGCGTACACTTCTGATCTTGTTTGTTTTTGTTATTATAAGTCATGTCAAATTTAGGTGTACGGATTTATTCACACTACATAAACTTTCGTATTTAAAGCTTCCAAATTTGTTTGTTTCGGTTCAACCACGCCATCTAAATGATTTGTTTTCCAAACGCATTCGCAGTATAAAAAAGCATACAGTTTTAATGCAATTTACTTCTAAGATGGAGGGACAGAATACAAAACTATAATGAATAATTTTCATGTTAACAGGGAGTAATTCTAAACATAACACTAGCCAGACCTACATGAATGTAATATATTTGACGATGCTTGTCTCTCACGATTGGGTATGCAAAAATGCAGAGGATGTATTATTATGTGAGCCAGTGACAATAACATATAAGAGATTTACTGATAATTGCAGTAATGGTGATTGTTAAGTGACTGTATATATGTAAATGAAAGTTGGCCTTTAAACATTAATAAGGTGCAAACCTTTTCACTGGATAGCATTTAAAGTGACTATACTTGTCGAAGCTTCTAAAATGTATTCATTGTTTACGTTTCTCGGACTCAATTTAAACCATACAATTATTTATACATTAAACATGATTCAACCAAAACATCAAATATATGTCACCATGCACTTTGTGACCCAATATGTATGCATGAGCAAATCGTGTGCGTTTCAATTCTAAAATTTCAGCCAATAATTTTAGCCAGTGAAACGTTGTGTAGGAAAAAATAAAATGGTTGGACATTTTCTGACTGAAATCATTTTCAAACTTTAACAACACTTAACTTAAGTAACAAACCATTTAATGTCAACAAAAGTTTGTATGCAGACTAGTAGACTTATACTATAGAAGCCCTGGAGGGCCATTTAAAATTAATACTTAAAATTCAAAACTTAAAAGTAAATTAATAATATTAAATAATTAAAACTTAATAACTGAATATTGCATAATAAGAGAGAGAGAGAACACGACCCATGCATTCGGCGAAGGCTTCCAAAAGGCATTTTCATGAATTGGCGCTTTAGGGGCAACTGTAAGGGATATTAACGAACTAGTTTATTTATAAGTTGACTACCATCGACTTGGACCATCCAGTAAAAGTGACTGTCTTGTAAGAAGTTTTGCTATCGCCAGTTCAGCAAGAGAACGTAAACACAAGACTGGAACTGATCATAGGTTACTTTCATGAAGGCTTGAAGTATACAGGAAGTGTTTAACTTCTACTTTGCCGGAATAACATCCGTTAGGATCTTCTTCAGTTAAGCATATACCGAGAGATAACAACTTCAGCTAAAGCTAAGTCACATATACTACATAATACCATGCGGAAAAAAACACAGAGAAAGAATAACAGTTAACCACAGAGAACATAGGATACAGAAGCATGTGGCAGCATCCATCATATTATTATTATTTTAAAGTGAATAGAAAGATGATGTGAATTTGCTGTAAAAGCTTGACCCAGAAGGTATCCAATTAAGAAAAGCGGATAAGCTTACAGGAAGAAAATACATTTTCTTATCATCTTATTATAATCTTGTTGGTTCTACTAGAATAATCTGAAGATGATAGCAGGTATAACCTTGACAGGGTTTCATGTCATAGGTTTGTCATCATCATATGGTGCACAGACCGCGGAAGAGAAAATGTAAACTGATACATTCTACAACAATTTTTCAGACATAATCATGGTTCGGTTGGACAGTTTCGTTTATGGAAAAAAATACCATAGAGCAAGCGGATATAACGTTGTGGGGATACTAGATTGGAAGAAACTGGAATGAGTTGGTTGAGAAACGCATTGAAGGACTTGTGTGCTCTAGGACAACATGAAATACATGCGGTTTGTGTAACAGATCAGAACTTTACCGCATTGATTTTCACTAGAACTCACACAATGTACGACCACAGAAATATATAGAAGCTTGTACTTTAAACAGAAATGCCACAACAAATATGCAGACACTTTCAACCATTTGGCTAGCATTCCAAATGCCTCATACTGCTAAAACATTAGAATTAGATGAAATATTAATGATAGTCTATGAATAAAATCTGTATGTTTGATTTGTAATGATATAACTTGCTCAATTGATAATCTAGACGGTTAGTTTTGTAATCATTCGCCGAAAATTAAATATTAAGTAGCTAAAGTTAGATTTTGGTACGATTCATATGTTTTTCACGCGCCTAAAGTTACACAAAATCAAACAGTAGAGTATTCATATGAAATATGCAATAACATAATATAATCAATATTAATATAGTGTGTAATCTGATAGACTTAAAAGTTCTTTTGAGCGATCTGTGAAGTTTCCACTTTTCTCTATTTTATGATGTGGAGATAGAAACTTTGGAAAAATACCGAAAAAATTGTGAGCAAGAATGTTTGGAAAGTACAAGTTTTACCGGATTATGTTCTGTGTTTTTGCAGATACATATACAAAAATTATGCAAAGTTAATAGTGTTATTAAAAACAAAGATCACCTATATGCATACTTAAATTGTCTTTTAGTAGAGAGCATGTTTCCCAAACATGCCCATTTTAACAGTTATAACACAATTATTGGTAACACCAAACGTGTTTGATTACATTTTAACTGTTTTCAGTGCTGAAATAACTTTATTCAGACATATGTCTTTTGGTGATATTAATTCAACTGGAAATAGATCATGTGGTCTCACTTAAGCCCTAACATTATTAAGGATCATCTAATGGTCGTGGCGAACCTCTTCAAACATCTGAAGACTCTAGGATTAATAATTCTACAGTCACTGTGATTGCTGAAAATAGGTTTTGCTATTAAAAATCAACTTGATGTTGAACTATGGTCTTTCAACCATGAAAACTTTAGGGGTTAGCTTGAAATGAACTCATGAGGAGCTTATCCACGAAGTTTAATGACTCTAAGCTAACCGGCTTGAAATTTGTCGGACAAGATCCACAGTGACCTCACTATTAATCTTATGCCCACTCATGTACATCATATGATTATGACAAACGTCTCTAAAAGTTTGAATGTTCTAGGGTTAACAATGTCTTGTATTTTGTCAGACAATTTGATGTTTCCAGTGACCTTTGTATACTAAAATAGATAGAGGTCCTGTATTGATATTCACCAACATCCGTACAAAGTTCAAGGACTCTGGTTTTAAGGATTTTCTGATCTGCAAATTCATAATGACCATTTATCTCCTATCCAAAACTAAAGACGAACGATTTACTAGTCATGAAGAACATCTATACATCCATACCAAATCTGAGGACTGTGGGCCTAAGCTTACCCGTTCTCTGGTAAATGTTGGGACTAGAAAATTTTGTTCAATGTCTAGGAGACTTTGGCCTTTGACCTTCTAAACCAAAAATTAGTATGTACCATCTACTGGTCACGGCCAACCACATACCAAGTCTAAGGACTCTAGACTAAGTCATGATACTCTTACTAGTAAGGGTAAATTTTGCTGATCAGTCAGTTTTGACAGTGACCATGACCTATTAATCTTGTTATCAATACGCGTCATCTATTTGCCATGATCAGCTCCATACTAGCTTAAAGGACCTGAGACTCAATCATTCTCCAGGAATTTCTCGGATACTATTTTGTCTTCCGATAACCAAATAACCCACTCGAATGTGTAAATTGTTTCTTTTGCACTTCGATGTTTAATACCCAATCAATCTTCAATTGGGTGCATGTGTGGTGAGGGATGGACAGCGGAAAGGGTCCTAATTAAATATACCTGACGCGACGTGTGTAAAAATGGTACTAAAGGGCAAATAACTTTAATGAGTTAACAACGTTGCACTTCTTAATTGTCAGGTTGAATGACTAAATCATTGATTACGCAAGCACAACAATGTATACATTTCAGATAGAACTTTTTCTTAATACATGTGTATGTGATAAATAGAAAAATATATTTTGTGATTTTGCCCTTATTGTCCTTTCTACCCGTCGCGTCACATACTTATAATAAAGCAATATAAAATGGACCACGGACTAACACAAATATATGATATTGGAAAAAGTATATCAACAATCAAGTTTTGTTTAGAAACAAGATGTTGGTCAAAATGACCTTTATGCTCATCTGTGTAATGTTATTTCAAAACAATGTTTATAAAGTCAAACTACGTTAACACGGTCAGTTAAAATATAATGTTGTAGTAGCGTCCAACATAACAACAGAAGAAATAACTTCCCAAAAGTGGAACAAATCAGTATTATAACAATAAAGAAAACAAATGATATCATTACGATTTTCACCCTAAATTACGAATGAAAGAAAACACGTGAAGGCATATTGAACTAAACTAAATAGTTGGAAG
Source organism: Mercenaria mercenaria (assembly GCF_021730395.1). Lineage (NCBI taxonomy): Eukaryota > Metazoa > Mollusca > Bivalvia > Venerida > Veneridae > Mercenaria > Mercenaria mercenaria. The sequence continues at coordinate 40,592 of NW_026462106.1, read as the reverse complement.
ATTTAAAGAAGAAGATGAAGAATCAATAGGGTCCATGTTCAGATGGTTTCCTTGGCACTTTATTTATAATAAAATGTGTTTCAGTTTAAAGTCAAGCATTTTTTATCTTTACATCCACTGATAATGTTTGTCATCTGGAAACAGTAAGCAATAGTTTGAGTCTTCTGCTCTCCACATTCTAATTACGGAATAATTCCACTTTCTCCTCCATTGCCTTGGTACCTACAAGGTATTTTACTTCTCATCTCTCTGTAATCCTTTTTCTGGCCATTTTCTTGTTGCACTGCATTTGCCTGTAATATATTTTCAAAGTCAAATATAAATAATTTATCTCCAATTTACCAAGATCAGACAAGTAATCCTCTGCAAAACATGTACTTGTATATTGATCAATAATGTGTTAATACATAATGTTTAAACGTGACAAAGCATTGAGGAGGAAATAAAATGTTCGAAGAAAAAGTTCACGAACCAATTTATTGACTTTGAATGACGACAATCAGTAATTACACTAAAAGCACACCAGGAGGAATTGAAGTGCTCAGTTGAGCTGTAACACAATACAACGGATTTAAAACCATGTTCCTCGTGTTTTCCGCATTTAGCATCTGCTAGAGTGCCCCGTAATGAATGTTTTAACCTTAAAAGTAAAAGTCTTTTGAATGGTCAAATTTAAATATTAAAAATCAAAATTTAATAATGAACTCTTAAAATTTAGATATTAAAATTAAAATCTTAAAATTTCAATCTTAAATATTAAACTTTAACACTAAAATGTTAAAATCTTAATTCTCAAATATAAAAAAAATATTTTTAAATATTAGAAGATTTATTTATTTATTTACGTCTCATCAATGTACACCAATTGTATATACATAATTAAATAGTTTTAAGTGCACAAAGACATTCAAAATTGAATTACATAAGACTATTTCTAAAATAAACACCCTGTTATCTTTTAAAACATAACTCTAATGTCAATGATATTACGAGAAGCAAGAAATATTTCCTGTTGGAATCTAAAATCTTTGTATACAGTTAAAAAGGGATCCATGTACCCATCTAATATTATCTATTTAACATCACATTTGACCTGAAAACATTATTCAAGCATGCGTAACCTATGTTAAGGCTAAATGTTTCAAATTTTGAAATTTGTTAGTGAATTCTTAAATCTCCATAAATTTATTTATATAAAGACTACCGTTTTTAAAAGGACCAGATACAATGCATATCGACTGTTGAACAGAAATTATGTTATAGTTCAATCAATTAATCAACACACATTCTTTCAAACTGGTAATAGATTTCATCCAAACATAAAGTTAGCAACACAATCCATCTCAGTTTAACACATTAATTGACAGTTGTAGTTTATTTTGCACTGTTCTGTAACAAGAGTCATACATCTCCGTCCGCTGGACGCACTAGAATTTGCAGGAACCGCTGTGACAAAGCATCCGATTCTCAACTGATGAAGTTTTAGTGTTAGCAATTTCAGCTACAGATAGCTTTTGTTGACCCGAATCTTGTACACGCAATATTAACTGTCATTGTTTATGATCGTATAAAACTGTAGGGATAGTGATGTTAAAACTATGTTTATGAAATTATTTGGATAAAGTGCGTTACAAGTTAAGAATATGGTACCTCAACATTGGTTATATTTGTTCTCGTCCTCTTTTCATTTCATTTTTGTTAACTGTGCAAAAGTTTCATTAAGTAAAAGTGAAAGACCCTAGCTTCAGTGCCAAAACTGTTTGCTCTTAAATCCCTGGCGTTTATCATAAAACTTTATGATAATTTGTGTTGGACAATGAACTGTATAAACTCCAGACGGATGCACAGACGGGCGGACTACACGACTACCATATCTCTTCAACTTTGTCAGAGGGGTAAAACTTGGCCGTAAGAGTCAAGAGAGCCGATATTTTCAATTGTCATCATAAAGTTACCGTTGTGTTTCCTATTCTTTTTTGTCTTCTGTTCGGTCCGCACAGCCTTCACAAAACTCCCATTAGTCTTCAAAATTGATTTTTTTTTCTGTAATGATGAATTATGACAATATCATACAGATATCATGCAGGTAGCAGTCGGAGCTCATTATCTTTTTTTCACTCATTATCTACAGGTGGCGATTTGTAACGTATGAAATCACATATAGATCAATGAAATTCGTACGCATTAAACGTTTGTAATTATATGGTTTTCAAACAACATATACAGTTTAAAGGGCCACTCTTACGTCAATGACAAACTAAATACTGAGAAGTAAATGCTACACACTTGGGATATTTTGGTAATATTATTTTATTCTCATCTATACAACCAATCGTTGAAAATCGTTATGTACATATAACAATATTACAGAATCAACTTACCTGGTCTGAATTATTGTCTTGGCCGTGCACATACCATCTGAAATCTGTAACAAGATGCATGTACCTGATTCTTGTCTTCATTTTACTTAGTACGCAATATTAAGTTTTAATTATTTAATATTAATAATTTACTTTTAAGTTGTAATTTTTAAGTATTAATTATAAATGGCCCTCCAGGGCTTCCATATTATATAGCTGTTGCACGACGGTGCACGTATTGTTAACTTTACTTAGTAATTCGTAGTCAAAGCTTTAGACTAGCCCTCCGGCTAGTCTGACGTAATGCTATAAAACATTTGTACACTGTTTTAGAGCGTAATTTATGGCTGCTGGGCCAAACAACCGCTTCTGTATGGGCCAACATATCAAAGAATCCCATTTAAATGTGCAAACATGTTTCCATCCGGCGTGTGGCAGAAATACAACATTGTTCTGTGTTTTCATACAATGAAATTCGCACGCCCATAGGATAAACTAATGCATACTGTAGTGACTTTTCAAACCGTACAATGATTGAACTAATACGTTTGCGAGATTTTTTAAATTTGACCTTTGATAAGCAAACATATTTTTCTAGTCATTTGACAAATTTCAAAACTGTAACTAATTTTAGGTGTGTTCGCAATTTATCAAGTTTGCGTTGGAAGATTTGATTGTGTAGTACATTTATCGACATATATTTTTTTTGGAAAATTCTTAGCCAATAAGCCTTATAAACCTGAAGTTAATCAAACGTAAACATTTGCCAGTGATAAACTGAATATATTTCAAGAGACATACCTCCAGAAGTGTGCCAATTTATTAGAAGTTTAGGAATACGCGTGCTAGTGAGAGTAAATACAAAATATTCAGTGAGTTCTTGGTGATATTCTTTCATAAAGATGGAATGAAAAGTTCTTTTGTTTTTCGTTAATTGTGTTAAATTTGAAAAGATATCTTCTACTAAGTCGAGCATCTTTTTTTTCTTTCTTTCTTTTCTGCGGCAGTTGATATAAAATAATTATTGTTTAAATATGTGTACAAAACACTGCCATCGCTTATTTTGGTTTTCAGTTTCTTTATTTCATTGTTTCAAAACTTTAGCTATTATTCTTTAACACATTAATTTGTTCAAGAATTAAGTGTAAAAAAGAAAACAGTTGATTAATAAAGATGACTCCGGCCTTTTTGTTATAAACGCGATAAAATTGTACAGGGATAAAATATCTGATCTAAATGCAGGTAATAGACCTGAGTTTCGGAAACTACATAATAAAAATAATTATGATTGTATACAATTCTTTTCAAAAGCTCCGACCCGCCCTACACATACTTCCAATCAGTGCCTTCTTTTCTCACGGAGTAGGTCGTTTTACTGCTATAAATTTATTAAATTTATCCAATTTCAATTTTATTCCCATAATTATCGATGTCTGAAAATGAACCAAGAAACGCTTTCCAAGCTAAAGAAGTGTTTTCATAAAGTATTCCGTTAAAAGCTTGAAAACGGACTGCGGTTAATTAGCACATATCGTCTCAATTTTATTTTAATGGCGGCGGATGTTTTCATGCTCTGCAATCATGTACTTTAAAGAACAATGTTCACTTAAGCCTTATATTGCCTGATAATTTAGAAAATTTTCAATTTTGTTAAAGCTGGAAAAAATATATATATTATTAGCTACCTTTATAGTTAGCTAATAGTTTTATTGCTTTGTTCTACGCTTACCTCTGAATATTGCTAAAATCAAAGATTTTTAAAATGGGTATTTTGTCATATCTAGGCCATATAGAAATGTTTTAGTAGTGAGCACAGTCAAAGACCTTAAAACATTTAAACATTGGTCCAGCTTCTTCCAAAGAATTCATGGTTGTGTTTGACTGCGGTCGATAGCTGTGCCATACTGAAAATCATTACGCAATAAAAAAGGAATGTCAGACGAGACAGAAGTCTTATCTAATCAGACAGAAGTATTATTGAATTTCTTTTCACGTTTTACGTAGCTTATATCTTAATTATCGCAAACTATTTAAAGCATAAATTACATTTTTCTCATAAGATGAAAAAAAATCTTTGGAAAAAAGCAACAACCATTGTCAATTATCTAAATTTCGTGTAAATCTGGGAATATGATATTATTATTAAACACATAAAATACACATTATCAATGAAAGTCAGTTATGTCATGTACATAAGACTATTTTTTTTATATATAACAGACAATTTCAGAGACAAAATCCGATTGCAAATGGAGAAATATACCTTCGCAATATTTAGTAAAAGTATACAGTGATATTTCTGGTCATGCTTAAAACTGAATACATGTAGTGATGTAAAACAAGAGTAAGTCAGCTTCCTTCCGTAATCCACAATATATGATATTCACTTTATTGTCTTAAGCAATTGATATTCATTATAAATCTTTGGTATGCTTTGAAAATGTAGCAGTGAACAATAACATGCGATAGGGATTTCTGCATTTTGATAATTCGTTGCTTTCGTTGCTATCAGTAGATAAGACTAAAAGGAAGGCAGGCGCGCTCATTTGACAACTTTAGACAGATGCAAGTTCGTGATTTGCTTACCTTCTTACAACTGCTGATGTAACATAATTACCATTACATAATTTTGGTATTACACTACTGTAATAACTTTTTTATACTTACTCATGAAATACTGAATAATTAGGGAGATATTTCTCTCTGCCACTCATGTGTTGAACTTCTTTTTCAAAAAAAAAATTCCCTTGAAATGTATTCTTTTATTACCTTATTTTGTTGCCGTTTGAAATACTGGTACCGTATGACTAGCCCAAAAATAAAGCCATATACGAGTTATGTACAGCTAGACAATCTGTATAGAACAAACTTACAGTACTAGAGGTTTCTAGAAATGTTACCTTGGTTGCGTGATGATGAACTTGCTCTTCTACTCATTTCAGATGTTTATAATAATTTGGTAGCTTATATTCGTGGCAGCTGGTTGTTGTCTTAGTTAATTATCACTGGACATAAACTAAACTTTACGTAATATGCTGGCATTTTTATCAAAGTATTTTCCACTTGACTTTTCGGTTACTCCTAAACACAGTGGTCAATATCAACTGGCCACGAATCGTGTACTATTTGTATAAAGTGTTTAACCACCTTGATAGCCTAGTGGTAGAGCGTCCGCTTCAAGTGCGGGCGGTCGATGGTTCGACGTGAGAAATGGTACCAGTAGCTCCCTTGCTTGGCGCTCAGCATTCAAAGGGAAACTGGCCTCTTCTCTGATACCCTCGTTGCTATGGATTCCATCAGGAATGAGGTGTCGAGAGTGATTAATATAAGTTGTAGAACTTCCTTCACAATCGACCTAAAATAAATTATGTATAAACTAAAATGTTTAACTGAAGGTTTTGCTTTTTAAAAAATGCATCGTGTTGATATCACGGGCCTAATTACAAATATTACAAATTATTTTATTTATAAATAATTTCTTTTATTTTTCTTGGAAAACCCGTTTCTGATGCGTTGCTATGCATTTGGTTATCCTCGGGACGTATCGTTAGGCGAACGTCTGGTTCCAATCAAGCATACTATACTTTATCGTATAACACCGCTTAGCCGGGAACCAACCTAAAGTCATATAAATATCATGAAATCCGTGCAACTGCCACTTGGTTCAATACCGTTTAGCTGAACTCAACTAATTTAGCTTACGAACTCGGACTTCGTTTTCAAAGCTTACACACAATGCCACGTGGTCGAGGGAGATTTCGCAGGAGAGGAAACAGGCAAAACGCACACCAAGAAGCACATATGAGGTTGCGTCGTCGGGACAGGCCAGCTGCCGACATAAATGCTGCAAATTTGGGTTGTAATGCACGCCAAAACAACGCTGAAAACGACAGACTGCGTCGTCGAGACCGGCAAGCTGCCGTCGTAAATGCCGCTGCAAATGTACGTGTAGAGGCCCTGGAGAACGATGGAGAGGCTGAAGTTGCTGTCCAAAACGCTGAAATCCAGACGGACCCACCACCAGAGGACCCTCGTGGCCAGAAAAGGACTGCAGATGACCTTGATGAGGATAGTAACGACCTGATGCAGCCTGACTCGGACGTGTGGATATTGGGGGATTCGATCCCATACTGGGCAGGAGTTAGAGCCAGAACTACTGGAAAGCCAAACCTCCGCTTGCCAGGTAAGACCATTGCTTGGCGGGCGGTTAGAGGCCTGCGCTGGCAAACGCTCCGCAATTGTATTGAGGCTTCAGTATTATTAGCTTCTCCACCAAAGATCCTCGTAATCAACCTTGGAGGAAATGATTTGACTTCTCGATCTATTTTACAGATCAGAAACGTTATTGAGAGAGAAATAAAATACTTTAGAGCAGCTTTTCCTGACACAGTTATCATTTGGGTTGATATATTACCCAGGCGCAAGTGCAAGGACCTTAAGTCTTGGAAAACTATTGAATTCAAGAGAAGGAGAATTAATCGTTGGGGTCATACCTGGTTAGTTGTAAAGGTAGTTACGACTCTCTATCACACGACATGATGTAGAGACTGAATTTGGCTACGTGACGGGGTCCACCTCAATGACGTAGGATAGAGTTTCTATCTGGATGGCTTAAGGGATATACTGCTAAAAAACTTAAGTTAAAAAAAAAAAATGTAGTTACAGTAAACATTCAAGAACATATATAGGCTAATCATCCTTTTCGACAAAACTGATGTTTAATCATTCCATATGTTGCAGTATCTTATGTTCATTTAGTAACATTTACTGCATTTGGGTTTCTACGCAGAATTTTGGGGGATAAATTTGTTAAAAAATTTATTGTGGCGGAAAATTCTGTCAGTCGAGGGTCAAGCTAGCCAGTCTTACAAAACGCGCCGTTATTAATGTTCAATTCAGTATTTTTGCAGTAATCATAACGGTCGTGTTTGCTCTGATCGTCGTGGGGCTCCGGCTTCATTCCCGTCGGTCATGGAGCAAAGGCGGCTGGTTTCCTTTATTGTAGCTGTATGTAATCGGGTTGATTTTATCTAGTAAACTGTTGCGTTTGCACAGTTTCCATGTTGCGTTTCTAGGTTTTGCCCATAAGGTGCTGCAATCCTAGCTTGCTTGTACTGTTACGTTGCCAAATGCGTGTCTTGGTTTTGTACTTAGGCGTCGCCTTATTCGTAACAGTATTGCCATTTGCTAAATGAATCCGCAACAGTATTCGCTTTTAGCTTAGTTAATTGCCGGTAATATTCGTTGTAGGCTTGTTCTTCTCTCGGCTGATAGGATTTCTCTTCAGTTGACAGTTGCTTCGGCATTCCCTGTCATCTGTTAAGTGGCCAATATCTTCCATACTTCTATTAATAATTATGACAGCTTACTACTAAGTATTCATAAATATGACTATACAATGTGTAATGTTATCTTATCTTGGCTAGTAAAGGCCGTAATAAATTATTAAACTTACAGAATTTTGGTTTTGTGTTGTGTCAAGTTCTGACACAAAGGTATCACTTTATCAGCTTCTGTCCGTCAGTCCGCTCGCTCATATAAAGATCTGTCGTCAATATTTAAGGGGATGGACGTCAGTCCAGAAATAATTAGAGCGTCACGGGTTATGCTGTCGCCGTGGCGGCAACGTCCATTAAACATCAAATCTTGCCGGTGTCTGTTGTCCATTTGTCATGTGGTTCTCGTCCGGTTTTCAGAATGATAAAATAATACAAATTATTTTATTTATAAATAATTTCTTTTATTTTTCTTGGAAAACCCGTTTCTGATGCGTTGCTATGCATTTGGTTATCCTCGGGACGTATCGTTAGGCGAACGTCTGGTTCCAATCAAGCATACTATACTTTATCGTCTAACACCGCTTAGCCGGGAACCAACCTAAAGTCATATAAATATCATAAAATCCGTGCAACTGCCACTTGGTTCAATACCGTTTAGCTGAACTCAACTAATTTAGCTTACGAACTCGGACTTCGTTTTCCCTCCCTCCCACCCGATTTTTACACATATTGTCAGTTATTTTGTGCCTCATTGTCTTGTGCTGCTGTGTTTTGCTTTATAATTTCAGTTCCTGACTCTTATCAGAGCTGCACATGCTTAACCGTTAAAGCCAAGGAAGCTGCCAGAAGAGAACAATGCAACCGTGGAACATAAACTTTCTATGAACAGTGCAAGCATATTACTGATCGTGGTACATTTTGTTAGCACAAAAATAGACTAGTGTCACTGCTAAGATACAAAATCAGTCTGTTTTTAGTATTGGTTGTTATATTGTGGGAAGTAAAGTTCTAGTTTGCATATAAACTGCATAAGAATTAATGGGTGAAAATAATGTGAATAATTATGTTTCATGTAGCCTTTTTCTTAAAAAATTTTAACTATAATTGTCACTTATTGTGCGGAAAGTTCTGTCAGTCGAGGGTCGAGCTAGCCAGTCTTACAAAACGCGCCGTTATTAATGTTCAAATTCAGTATTTTTGCAGTAATCATAACGCTCGTGTTTGCTCAGTGATCGTCGTTGGGGCTCCGGCTTCATTCCCGTCGGTCATGGAGCAAAGGCGGCTGGTTTCCTTTATTATAGCTGTATGTAATCGGGTTGATTTAATCTAGTAAACTGTTGCGTTTGCACAGTTTCCATGTTGCGTTTCTAGGTTTTGCCCATAAGGTGCTGGCAATCCTAGCTTGCTTGTACTGTTACGCTTGCCAAATGACGTGTCTTGGTTTTGTACTTAGGCGTCGCCTTATTCGTAACAGTATTGCCATTTGCTAAATGAATCCGCAACAGTATTCGCTTTCAGCTCAGTTAATTGCCGGTAATTCGTTGTAGGCTTGTTCTTCTCTCGGCTGATAGGATTTCTCTTCAGTTGACAGTTGCTTCGGCATTCCCTGTCATCTGTTAAATGGCCAATATCTTCCATACTTCTATTAATAATTATGGCAGCTTACTACTAAGTATTCATAAATATGACTATACAATGTGTAATGTTATCTTATCTTGGCTAGTAAAGGCCGTAATAAATTATTAAACTTACAGAATTTTGGTTTTGTGTTGTGTCAAGTTCTGACACAAAGGTATCACTTTATCAGCTTCTGTCCGTCAGTCCGCTCGCTCATATAAAGATCTGTCGTCAATATTTAAGGGGATGGACGTCAGTCCAGAAATAATTAGAGCGTCACGGGTTATGCTGTCGCCGTGGCGGCAACGTCCATTAAACATCAAATCTTGCCGGTGTCTGTTGTCCATTTGTAATGTGGTTCTCGACCGGTTTTCAGAATGATAAAATAATGGATATCACTATGAGTAAATGGTAATTTCATGGATTTTCAATGTTACACGGTAGCCTAAATAAACCCGAGTTTTGTCATGATTTAAAGGTCTTATTTGAATCTATAAACATGTAAAGAACAGGACAATCGTTAATCTTCACAAATGAGCACCGAACAAAAAGAAAATTTATTTACTTTCAGTGAAATAACTGCCTTCGTGAAAATATTGTCTTCAGGGACAGATGTATAATGTCGCATATTTTGACCACATTTAAGTTCAACAAACATACTATTTCAAGATTAGTGGTCAAAAAGAACTAATTTATTTGCATGTACCCACTTTGTTATGTTAAAGCGTCCGGTCGAATGTACCAAGGATAAAGCGTATCAAAAACTTAACAAAATCTTGTTAGAAGTATATCTTTTCTTCAAATTTTGCACCAAATAATGCGTCATTCCATTTCATTTTAGCTGGTTAACTTGGATCAGTAACTATTTTTCAAAATACTACAGAAGTGTTTAAACAAAACGCTGGGAGACAAGCCCACTTGGCGTGTTTGCTATTTCTTATTTTCCTATACACTTTCAATTAATCAGAAGCCTATGAGTTACCTTCCCTTATCCTAAAATAATATTTTGAGCTTCAGGCAACTTGAAAATCATGAGACCCACATAAGGTTAACGTTCGTAAAATAAACAAGACAATGAAAGATTTCACATCCTTTACAAATTGGTTTTTCATTTATAGTTGAAAGAAACAAAACCTATATAATTGTATCTTTTTCAACCGACAAGGAAGTATATGCTACCTACATATTTTTTTTTTCTGAAAACATTGTTTTCACCCTAAAATAATCATTGTTATTTGCATTATGGGATGTTTATTCTTCCGTATTGTCTTAACTTGATATGCAGTCAATTGTAATTCAGAGTAGATCTGACTTTGAAAAATATTTCAATGTTTAACAAGGACTTAATATGCAGTTTTTGACAAAAAGAAAAACAAACATGAAATTATGTGGATTGGTTCTTATGTGCTGTCTTAACTGGATTGTATACTGCTCTCATTTTAGAGGCGCGATGTTTTCGTGGGCTCCAGGAAAGAACGGAACTTATGTAAGTACTAGTGACACAACTTTAATCACAAACGATACAACTTGTACCATTTTGTTCTACGTTTTTTATTATTTCTTTATTTAAATTGAACATAATTAAGTCCGACCTTGAAAAACTGCTATTACATCAGAATTGTAATGAAAATATAAGGATTTTAGATGTCTATGTGTGAAAATCAAGTGTGACAGCAATAGTGAATAGGAAATCGAACTATTATCCAAATTATCTTTCATTTTAAAATGCCTGATGCTTAAGACAAAAAGTATGATCCTTTGGAAACAGCTCTAGATGCACGAGGCAAAACAAAAATAGAAGACACGGATAAATTGAGTCTGTTCATTAGCGGTAATAACATCTGCATCTCTCACACTCCCTAGCACCGGCTTAAGCGGACCTGTATCACACATAAATATTGAATGGACACAATTATCCTCGTGAACCAAAACATAAAACAATACGAAATCTAGTATGTGGATACCTTTTACGGCCACCACACAACACTAAAAGATTGCTCTTTTGACAATTAATAAAACAAAATGTAAGAAGCTGGGAACAAAATGATAATAACAGACTCATTTTAACTGTATCTGTCCAATATTTGGTTAGAAGTGTAACATATCTTAATCAATGGGAGGTAGCAGAAGCAACGCTTCAATAGCTCTAAAGATCATGCTTCTGGAATATGAGGGGTTTATTTGTAAAATGAAAAACAAAGGAAAAAAGTGTTAGCTTTTATGTGAGATTATTGTGATCATTTGAAAACTCACAATGCAAAACACAGCTTCCGGCTTGTTAAAAGTAATGTACTTCCGCAATATCATGTTTTACACTTACTACATCTGCGCAACCTATATTTACTCTTAACAATGAACGCTAATAATCAATGACAAATGGAAAATTCAAGTAAATCAAATTTATTAATAATTTTATTATATCAGACCACGTCTAGATTTTTTATTCTTACTCTGCGTGTGGAAAGTTAGAACAAACCCTTGACAGCTGTCATGTCATAAATATAACTGTAAATAACTCTAAACTCTCTTTTGAATGCAAGTTGCGATAATTTGTACATGTGACTTGGATCAACATTTAAATGATATTATTCAAATGTCATTCTTGTTGGTAATTGTGAAAACGGTCACCATTTTATTAACCGTAATAATATCTATCAAAAAATATTATTTTGATGTAATTTACTTCATTTATAAGCAGGTCACTTCTAATGGAAATAAATTATTATAATTTGATTTTAGTGCAGGAAAGAATAATATGTACATCTGTCATTTTATTTTGTAAATGACGCCATATTTGTTTTACATTTTCTTTCATAATTAAGTTCATTATTCTATATAGACGTAATATGTTTCGAATACTGCTACACTATCAATACAGTGATTAATAGCAGCAGGACATATTCATTTTTTTCATTTTTTATTTCAGGCGACCGGTTACTATAGTATATTGTTTAGAAATAACATCTTATTAACCAAATTGTTGCTTCCTCTATTAGCAATAAAGCGTTTCAAGATTAATAGAAAAAAACAATACCTTTCCCATAATTTATATATTACTGATTTTAAGTTGGACGGCCATTTCAAAATCATTGGCCGTCTTGAATAGAAGAATTTGTATCTGTATTCTGTTGCTACTTTGACTTATTTTAATCAATATCGGGTGATTTAATAATAAAATTAAATAATTAGATAGCGTTACCTCGTCTATATGACTAGCTCGTGTGTAATTTTACGCGGCCATTTCTAAATGTCGGCCATGTTAAATGATAAGAGATATTTTTGGGTCATTATACTTTTGAAGTTCCCATGGTCTGGTGAAGATTTGCTGAAAGTGATTGTATCACCAGTTGCACTATGTTGTTTCCATTTGAGCGAAAATATTTCAAAGGCTTGGTCAAAATATTATAAAATAAATGATGTTATTATTAAAGTCAAGTGCGCTCAGTATATAATTTAAATCCATGGACATCCGTGGACATCTGTGGACATCCGTGGACAATGTAATTATACGAAAAATATTACAAAACAATTTTTTATTGTAAATTGCTAACTTAATACACTTATATAAAGAAAAACCTTGTATATTAAACATTATAAATGCTCTTTTTGACCATATCCAAATATCGGCGAGTAAGCTGGATTACATGCTACCAGTAATAAAGTAATAAACGATCGAACGATGCATGTATTGATTTTTTTCAATGTAACATATATACTAGATACATCTAGAAACGCACCACTTGGTCTACAGTCAATACATTTTTAACCCACGATGCCTTGCATTGGTAAATGCAGATGGCGGTTTTACATGTTATTAACTGTGTGCTTGTTCAAACGTGAATTTGGACCTTGATATAATTGAAATATACATGTACAAGGAAATTATAAAGGAAAGTATGAAAAAAATTGAGGGTAAAAACGTTGCATTTCTAGATGTACTGAGCATATAATGAAAGTAAGATGTACATGAGCATCAAAGCTCAAGATTCTTAAACCCTACATATATATGTTAAATACATGTATTTCTAAATTTATATCCTGAAACAGAAACGTAAGACTTAGGGAACTAGGTCAAATGAAAGAAAAAAAACATGTTGATACCAAAAAGGTCACATTTTCTACTTGTAAACTGGTGAAATTGTTTGCATTATTGAAATCAAGATCAAATATACAACTTGGTTGGCTAGGGGAATACTGATCATAACCAGTATGTAAAATGTTAACACAAAAAGAGTCAACATTCCCGCTTTCAGATCTGCATAAAATGTGTTTGGCACATGTTGTTCAGTATGAGCTTTTGTGATCACTCGCTTTATTTCTGACCGTCAGCACAATTTTTTCAAACGAAATATCGTCTGAGACCATGTGGTATAAGTAAATAATAATTGGAATACATGGTCCTCTACCAATGTGATTATAGAGTAGAATTCCGATTGTCTTAAAATAATACAAAAAAAAAAACATGTAGATTGGAAAACGCCAGTGTTTACACTTAAAACTAGCGACAGCAACACTACCTTTTCCCTACAGGGCCGACAGTCTTTTTCAAAATGAAAAGAAATAATGTTACCATAACAAATTCAACGTAGATACCAGATGTTAATTATATATGTTGTTTTCGAGTCAAACGGTAACTTATTAGAACAAATGTTATTTAATAAATATTTCCCAAGCTTTGACGTCAATACAAACTATGAGTGAAGTTCCTATCACGTATACTTAAACTAAAAACAAGTTCTGTAACTTAGATAACGATTACATTCCACATTACCTGGACAATAAGCCATGCCCATTGTGACGCTTCGACAATCGCTGGAGGACAACTTATTGGTTCAGATAGCATGACTTGCATAAGTGGCTGTTCAGGATCTGTTGGGTCTCTTCAGTTTCACTGCATTGACTACAGCCCTGGAGAATATAGTTCTGGAATAAACAGTGTCAATTACACACCTCCCAGCTCTGTTAAACAATTTGTCTTTGGGTAAGTATTGGAGCTATTGATTTTCCAGAATATGATTTTGTTAATCCTTCTAATTATTAACTGTATCAGTATTCAAATTTTCTACATTTTTTATAAAAAGCAAAACGAATGACCAGCTCACTGTAAAAAATGAAAGCATATCTTTAGAAGCGATACAGTTCTTAAAACTCCATTTGCGTCATCCAGATACTATTTTCTTTGTAGACATATTCTATCAGTATAAGCAAAAGGCCAGTGTTGGAAAACTGCTCACCGACAGGGACTCTGAGTTTCGGAATACAGTTCGGATGCTTTATTGACTGAGCTACCGGGCCGCTTAAAAATTTCCCCATAAACGTGAATCAAATTTAAAGCACAAAAATACGTCTTTAATTTTATTCTTTATTTTTATTCAGCAATGAACCTCTGTTTAGGGCTTGCTATTTAAATCTCGGTTCAAAACGTTATTGATACGTCATACTTGATTTGCCTGATGGTGGCATATTTCTGCCGTAAAGTAACCTTTAAAGGCTAGCAAACAGATTCGACGCGTAGCTAGATACACATCGAGTATTCAAGTAAATTATCTAGGTGTCTATTTAATGTTGTTTTCCCCCCTGTAGAACCTATCTTAACACAAATAAACTTTCTAAGAGAGCCTACAAATGCCACCATTCAAGTTATATTTTTCATTCAATCAATAACTGAATATAGATTAATTGTATGTGGTTAACATAATAAAGTTCGTATTGCTAATTATATAAATGTTCAGATTATTCCAATTAACACGAATCTTTTCGTAATTACCAATTCTTTATGCGAGAACTAGAATCTTGACTAGATTTTCAGTTGAAGTTTTAAATTTAAAAAGTGGAAACTCAGAGGGCCTTCAGTTACGAGGAAATGTTTTCCCCAAGTATAAATAAAAGGCAAAATGCCGAAATGTTTTTGTCACATTGATATTCTCGCATAAGTCTGATATTTCCAAACACTTATAATTATATAATAATATCTTGAACAACAAAAGTACACTTATATCTTGGTGGAAAAGACAGAAAGTTTACATTTCGTGTCATTATTGCAGGAAATATTAGCAAACCAGATTTAATACAAAACCTAATATGGAAAATCCGTTTATAAAATAGCAATACTGGTACTTTTGTTGTTCAAGATATTATTATATAATTATTTATTACTGATAGTTATTCAATTCAATGCATATATATCCGATTATATATATATAATCCTTACACCGTCGCATTTACCTGTCACGAGGTGACTTTACAGTTTTTTATGGTTGAGAAGACACCCTTCCGAACATTATAAAGATCTTACATGCCTGACTGTGTAAGACGGGGTTTTCCTTAGCTACCCGAGAGACAGCGTGGAATGAAAAAACCGAGCGTTAGCGAGGTTTTTATCCATGCTGTCCCGAGGGTTAGGAAAATACCTGTCTTATATAGGCAGACATGTTAGATCATTTTTCTTGCCTATCACGTTCAAAACAGATCGCGGAGACAAATAGATTTGGGCATTTCCTGTCATTCTTTATATAATGTATGACATCATAATAGTGCCAATACTGTATGACGTCACCTAAGTTTACGCTATTTTAAGCAAGCCTATGGTGGTATATTTCTGCCACGAGATAGCTAGGTAGCTATCGCGATAATAATGTAAACTTTCCAGGAAAGTGTGGGTTTTTTTTTTTTCTGAAAAAAAAAAAAATCCGCAATAAATAATATTTTGTGAAAATATTTTAGCCCAAAATTTCGAGTTAATGCTCGAAACTGCCATGAGATGCTTAGTAGCTATCACGATAATATTCTAAACTTTCCAGGAAAGTTGTGCAATTTTCTGAAAATATTATCGCAATAATTTATTTTCTTCAGATATTTTCATTGTTTTCTGAAAACCTTTAAGCGCAAAATTCCGTTACTGCAACGTCACAGCTGCTAGATAGCTATAAATAGAACATGATATCAATCAGCTATTGGCGCCAGACTTTTAAGTTCACAGTCTACAGTATCTACTGCATGATGGTGGTAAGTTCAGTGTTAAATTACAGGGGTTCAGTGTTCCATCGATTCAGTAGGGTGCTATTTATAGATATCAAAATATCAGCTCTGTGCACTAAATGCCAAAAATATACCGAGATAATATGGTCATAAATATTTCCAGGAAACTTTTGAGAAAAGTTCGAAATATCAAGATTTTTTTCTAGCTAATAAATGGCAATTGTGGGCACTTACGCAAAAAGTATCAGATAATAATGTAAATTATCGCAATAATATTTGCAGAAAACATTCAACTATTGAGATAATCTTTTCAGAAAAATCCGCTTTATCACGATAATTCTTTGAATCATCGCGATACCTACCTAGCTATCTCGTGGCAGAAATATGCCACCATACTATCCCTTGCGCGTGCTCGGACAAATGTATGCTTTCTCCGATAGGTAGGCAAGAATATTTCATCACAGGCAGGTACCTATGTGGAACCATCGACCTTCCCTGAGCCAGCTGGATGGCTTGATCAAATGTGAGAATTCTCCATACGGATTAAATCATAGGGAAGTTTTTTAAAACCCACAAAGTTGAGGGGCAATTGAATCAAAGTCAGCGACCTTAAGGCCACGGAGGCCCCTAAAGTATTGAAGACATCAACAATAATGAGACAAGGCCAAACGTCACATTAAAGGTCAAAAGCTATTTGCAAGTACAAAGCGAAACAATGATACGCTTATTATTTCTTTTCTTTGTCCATAAATATTTCATTATTAGTCATAAGTCCGTATTTAGTCAATTGTAATTATGTCAGGCACTGTCGGCAATGAAAATTTCATGGAAAATGTATCACTTTCTTAACTGGTATTAAAGGTCAAAGGTCAAATTCTTGAAATAAAAATAAAACGTGAGCAATTGCATTTTTTTTATTTATTTGCATAATTTGATACCCGGCTATCCCGACACCCGATGGACACATAACGCCGACTTAAATGGGTAGATTATTCTTTTAAATTTATATCATTTGATATGAAGTCGATCCTTCAAAATCAAAATAATAAGGAATAGGCATTGCTTACGTTTAAAACTTCTGGTCTGGAAAACAATCGTTATGTTTTAGTTTTTGCAAATTACAATTTAAACAATTAAATCATGCCTCTTTGTTTATTCGTACATAAACCATTTATCTATATTCTACCTTTTGTCGCATTTCAAATAATGTACCCTACCCACCAGGTCTTGACTTTATTGTTGTTTGTTTGTCCGTCTGTCCCCATCCGCTCAGTGACACACATTGACGTTCTAATTGTGTGAAAACCCAAATCTTAGCAAAGTACACAATTAATGTTTTCAGGGGAAAATCATTTAATTGCTGTTAGTTCTATGCATTCTTATGGCTATAATTTGTGTTAAGATATTCATCTTTCTTGAAATAATTTGGTAAACATTAGCAAGATCAGAAAATAGCTAGTCATTGGGAAATATGATGCCCCATATTTTCCAAAACAAGCTGGATTGTATTCTACGTTCCGAATCATCAGACACGTTCTTGACATTTGCTTCTGTTTAATTGGCTTTGATACAAAACAGAGTGAAGTTAAAAAATCAGGAACTATCGTTTGTCTGTCCTCCATCATTACGCAATTTTAGGCGATTCCAGAAATAGTTTCGGGTTCTCTGATAAAATGAATGTTATGTTATACATTGTACCATACATATAACAACTATTAAAAAATCTTTCCATCAAAATAGTAGGATATGCGAACAAATTTATCTCTTTTCCCTGCTAATTGTTTCCAGGTAGCATAATTATATAAAAAGATCAAAACCACGGTCGAGTTCTAAAACTAAACACATTGGAGCTGTTCATTTTCGTGAAATGATGTATATAACTATACTATAAAATATCTATGTTAGAAGATGCAAGTAAATAATTAATAATTTTAATA
The DNA here is from genome assembly GCF_021730395.1 of Mercenaria mercenaria. NCBI lineage: Eukaryota > Metazoa > Mollusca > Bivalvia > Venerida > Veneridae > Mercenaria > Mercenaria mercenaria. The sequence continues at coordinate 22,421 of NW_026462106.1, read as the reverse complement.
ATTATCGTCTGTCTTTTAATGATAGATTCAAAGGCAACAGCTGGTTATCATTAGTGCAAGGTGGAAGTTTCTGGTCTTTCCGGGCAACCGTGGACCTTTCAGTGAGATCCGACAATGGAAAGATAAACACTTCTCCGACAGCATACATGCCACCTGTACTGAAATTGCAGACAAGATGCTCGTATACTTTGCCTCTATCAGGTTTTTTTAGGTTTTATGATGTGAATGAAGGATGCTAAGATACAATATCAAGAAACTGATCTCAAAGTAGAAAAAGAAATATTGGGGATTGGGGTTATCCTTGTGACCTTGTCCTGTGAGTTGCTGTCCGTAAAATCAATAGAGATCCTCCCCAAGTGGGGCTAAGTCAATCTGCGTAGTTTGAAAGCTGTAGCGAATATCTTTTGACAATTTACGACCAGGCAGCGAACATTTACAAGAAAATTAAGTCAGTCCATGTAACCTTGACATTTGAGCCTCTGCTGTCCTAAAATCAATCGGGTTCTTCCTCTGTTGGTACTTATTTCAAAACGGGAGTATGAATAAAGACTTTCATGTTGAAACATTTGGTGAGTGGTGGTTTTACAACTCATTCAATACCACTATGGCATTTTTGTCTATAGATTACAAGGGTGCTTTTCAACAGAAATAATAACGAACAAACATAAAATGGCATTATTTTTGACTGTCTGAATAGAAAAGATATATAATGCAGTATGGATTCTATACATCTCCTGCACAGATGATAAAGGTCTAATATGTCTGTTATTATCCAAACCGTTTACAATTTTTTCGCTTACCATTTTTTATTTCGATGACAGAAAATGCGTAATATTGCGAAATGAATTGTTCAACTTTGTCAATTTCAATTTATGCGCACGGATATGTATGAGTTGACATTCTTTGTTGATGTTTACATAATATGTTATGGGTACGTATGTTTACTTCGTGCCCGTCACACCCGTATTATCATGGGTTTTGCCGCGCGGTTCGAGTCAGTCTATACAGTGTGTCATGTACTTGAAGAAAGAAACAACACCGAGTGACTAGCTCTAGAGTATATTATATACTGACCAAGCATACATACAAACATACAACTATATTATGAGTAGATGTATATACCAACTTATAAGACAATACATCACATCCCCTTTTCTTTATAAAATAGGATTAAAATTAATTTTTAATTAAATTTTGAATTAACTCAAAATAGTTAGATTTTAAAGTAGGGCAAATTCAGAAAATTTCTCATGTCCTCAGATGAACTTCACAGCTGTATTAATCAACTAACTTCCACTGATAATGTAAACCATTAACTAGCGATAAACTGTTTTTGTGTGTGGGCAGTGCTATAAATCCAGGCAGTTATAAACTCATATTCACTGTGTTCAGTCAGATAAGATAGTTCTGTAATAAAGTTAATCTTGAGAAACAATTAACTTGGAATGATATCAATGATAATTTAAGTATGAAATAATTAAGTATAGTTTCTCTGGAATCTGTTCCGTTAGATATGAATAATTAAGAAAAAATTGTAAATTCTCTGTTTGTACATTTTGTAGATTTGACCAGCTTAGAAAGTTAACATTCATTTAACATTTTTACATAAATGCAATTACATAAAAGCTGATTAAGTAATAAGCACTATTAAATCCATCGAAGCGAATTTAAATCCATCAAATAGAATCTTTGCACTTGTGATATTCTATAATTTATGATTAAAACTTTTAACATTTTAACCACTAGAAATAACACTTTTCATCTTATCTACTGCACTAACAACATAATCACGAAATCTGCTTGGCTGCTTGACTTCTCTACCAGATCTCGTCGTAATCGTAGGTTTTGGCAGGTTTTCCGAGATGTGTGCGTCTGTATGTTGTTGTTGTTCTGGCTCGGATGCATTTTGCATATTTTGCGTATTGTCATCTAAGGATGCTTGTGGCGGAATATCAGGCTCAATTTGAAACGGTACCTTGCTAGATCTCAAATGTCTGCGATTTCGCCTATATTGTTTTCCATCCTTGTTCTCCACAATATAAGATCTCGGAGTGTCATGTTTCGATTTCACTTTTCCTTCTTGCCATTTATCATTATGACGAAACATTACATTTTCACCATTTTGAAGTGATTTCAAGGCTTTTCTTTGCGCATGCTGATCATAATAAAATTTCTGTTTCTGCTGACGTTTTGAGAGTTTCTCTGATATTTCTTTAGAATTGTCAGGTTTCAATAGTTCCTTAGCAATGGGTAACTTTGTTTTCAATCTTCGGTTCAGGAACAATTGTGCAGGTGACAGACCTGCTCCATCTAGTTCCGTATTTTTGTAATCCATTACTGCTAAATTTTGATCAAGATCATTCTTGTTGACTAACCGTTTGATAGTTTGAATACAACGCTCCACTTGACCATTTGAACTTGGAAAGTTCGGACTCGAGGTTGTGTGTTTAAATCCATAGCTTTTAGCGAACTGTTCAAATTCAAAACTTGTAAAGTTTCTGGCATTGTCACTTATCACCTCGTCTGGTATTCCATATCTCGACATATGTGTTTTTAAATATCCAACCACACATTGACTCGTCGTATTTTCTAACTTTGAAATTTCAGGCTATTTAGAGTAATAACATACTGAGATTAGATACGAATGTCCCTTTCTCTCGAAAATATCAATTCCTATTTTACTCCATGGTCTGTCAGGAATTTCATGTGGAATTTCATGTGGAATTAGAGGTTCCTTTGGGTTCCTCGATTGGTATCGAGCACATATTCCACAACTGCTAACTTTTTCTTCAATGTCTTTGGTCATCGAAGGCCAAAACAAAGCATCTCTAGCTTTTGCTTTGCATTTCACTGTCCCAAGATGCGTTTCGTGTATTCTCTCGATTATGACCTTTTTCATTGCTCTTGGAATTATCAACTTTGTTCCTTTGAAAAGTAAGTTTTCGATTTGCGTAATTTCATCTCTATAGTTCCAATATGCACGTATTTGCATATCTACCTCATATCTCTTATCAGGCCATCCATTTTTTACTACATGTTTCAGCATGTTCATTTCATTGTCATGTTTCATGGCAGATTCTATTGCTTTCCTGTCACTGTCTGAGACAAAAATATAGTCACACAACAATATGTCATAATCTTCTACAGAACATTGGTTACTGTCACTCAAGTATGATCTGCTAAGTGCATCAGCGAGATACATATACTTCCCAGGTGTATAAATAACATTCATATTGTATCTTGTCAACTCGAATCGCATTTTCTGAAGTCTAGCTGGAATTTCATGGATTTGTTTCAGAAATATCGACTGAAGGGGTTTATGATCAGTTTCACATAAGATCTTTTCTTGCCCATATAAGTAGTGATGAAATTTTTTGCAACAAAATACTATCGAAAGCATTTCTTTTTTTCCCAACTGACTGTAATTCATTTGAGTTTTTGTTAGAGCACAACTTGCAAATACTAACGGCTTGCCACGTTGGAGGATCGCACATCCCAGTCCTTTAGAACTGCTATCGCATTGCAACGTAACGTCTAGCTTCGGGTCGTAGTATGCTAACACAGGTGTATTGGTAATCATGCGTTTTAATTCGTTCAAATATTCATCTTCTTGTTGTCCCCAGTAGAAAATAACATCTTTTTTTAAGAATTCTACGAAGAATTTCAGTTTTCTCCGATAACATTGGAAGAAATTTACTTAGGTATTGAATAAATCCAATGAAAGTTTTCACTTGTTGTTTGTTTTGAGGAGGTTTCATGTCCAGCACAGCTCTTATTTTCTCAGGGTCCGGTTTTAATCCATCACTTGTCAAAGTATGTCCAACATATGACACAGAGCTTTTCCTTACATCACATTTGTCCTTGCTAAGCTTAAGATTATTATCTTCTAATCTTTGCAAAACTTCCTTTAGTCTTTGATCATGTTCTTCTGTATTTGTGCCTGTGACTAATATGTCATCCATAATGACTTCAACGCCATCTATATCATCCAGAATTTCAGAAATCACGTTTTGAAATACCTCACTGGCTGATTTTATTCCGAATGGCATTCTCAAAAATCGAAATTTTCCAAAGCACGAGTTGAAGGTGCATAATTTCGAACTTTCTTCATCTAGCTCAACTTGCCAAAATGAAGATACACAGTCAAGCTTCGAGAATACTTTGGCATTTGGAATTCTTGTGACTACATCTTCTATTGTTTTCAATGGATAGTGTGGCCTTTTGATACATTTGTTCAAATCGGATGGATCCAAGCAGATCCTAAGAGAACCGTTCGGTTTCACTACAGTCACCATATTGTTTACCCAGTCCGTAGGCTCATTTTCTTTTACAATTATTCCTTCTTCAAGTATTCTGTCGAGTTCGTCCTTGACTCTAGAACGCAGTTTTACTGGAACATTTCTCGGCGGGTTTACAACGGGTTTTGCATCTTTTTCTATTTCAATATCATGCTTTTTCGGAAGGCATCCTATACCTTTGAATAAATTTGGAAATTAATCTTCAACAAATTCATTTCTCACATTGGCATTTTGTTTTGTTTCTCCTGTACACCATACACTAGCTTTACCAGTCCTAGCGCGATGCATGACTCAACGCCAAGTACCGTAGGTGCTTTTTCATGAATGATATGAAATTTGATCTCGTGTGAACTATCATTGATGATACAAGGTAAAGACAACTTACCTATGGGCTTCATCGTGTGTCCACTACAAGATTTCAAGTTAACCTTTGTATTCTTGATATTTCCTTTAATTCCCAGTTTTTTCAAAATTTTCACACTCATAACATTGCACTTTGCACCTGTATCCAGTTGCATAGGAATGCAAATTCCATTCACTCTTACTTGCACTGTCATGTCATGTGTAACAGAATTTACACTTTTGTCACTTGTCGAAATTCCCATATATTCAAATTCTCCGCTTGTATCACTGTCACTTTCTGAAAAGTCGTCCATCATGTGTACTTTACCGTATCTAGATTTCCTCTGGGATTTTGATTTACACATTTTCTCAAAATGTCCGGGTTTCTTACATTTCCTACAAGTTTTTCCATTAGCAGGGCACGTAGCTGTGGTATGCTGGTATCCACATTTAAGGCATATCCTTGGTTGAAAGTATTTCGCTCCTGATTGTTTTGGTTGAAATGATTTTTTCTTTGGTACTGGAGGTTTTCGTTTGATTCCATGCTAGGATTTGTCTTCCGACTCCATTTCTTTTACTTGTGTTTGAGATATTTCATGAGTTCTGGCAATGTCCAAACAATCTTGCAATTTTAAATCTGAACCTTTCCTAATTAAGCTTTCCCTAATTTTATGCGATTTTACTCCAAACACAATGTGGTCTCGCACAGTTTCATCATATCTGTCTTCTGGGTAGCCACAATCTCTTATCAATAATTTCAAATCTGTGACAAATTGTTCAAAAGTTTCATCTTGTGTTTGTACTCTCGATTTTAACAGATATCGTGAATAGATTACGTTAGACTTTGGTTCACAGTATTCTTCTAGTTTTGTGAAATGAGGTTCCAATTTCTTTTTGTCATCATTACTTAGAGTCCATGTAGAATAAATATCTCTTCCTTTCTCTCCTACCCATAACATCAAATAATTTACTTTCTGTTCTTCCGACTTAGAATTTAAAGGTCCATCAAACATGAAATAACAGTGCGTTTTGAACTTTTTAAATTCCGTTTTTAAGTCTCTAGAATCCCAGTTGATAGAAGGTGTTTTCACTTTATATTCATCCATCTTTTTATAATGGTGAATTAACAAACAATCAGTTTTTTACATTTCTGACACCATGTCATGTACTTGAAGAAAGAAACAACACCGGGTGACTAGCTCTAGAGTATATTATATACTGACCAAACATACAACTATATTATGAGTAGATGTATATACCAACTTATAAGACAATACATCACACAGTGGTTTGTAAACCAACCTTATTCCAATTTGAATGCAAGGCAAAAATTTATAAATAGGACAACAAAGACAACGAACCGGGGTGCTGATTGGATTTACCAAATTTGCGTTAAAAGGCCAAATAAACAGAACAACTTTTTTATTAAAAACTGACATGTAATATGTTTGTAGTGTCTTCCTCCGAAGCTACCGAAAAACGTATTGTTTATTTAAATCCGTAAAGTTTTTTTATTGGCATCGCTGTAAATCTAGAAACATTGTTTGAAGTTCATGTGCTATTGTTTTCATCTCAAAGTATACTCTAATTCCGAAATTATATACTAGATTAGGTGTAGCCTTCGCGCAGCGGAGTGTACCGCTGCACTGACATGGAATGACAGTCAAGTCTTCCGCTGGTTGGTTTGTAAATATCCACCGGAGTTGCTTATTCAAAGATATCTAGATACAGTTTGTACTTTTATACCAATACATAAATAAATAAATAACAGTCAGTATATATATTGACTACAATAACTAGAGATGGTACTTACCCAAATAAATCAAAGGGGGACAACTCTGAATTGATCAATAAACTGAAGCCAACATTAAACATTGATCAAAAGTGAAAGAAAAATCAGATAGGTCCTTTTTCAAACAACTTATCAGGTAGACAAAATATGACCTACATTTGTTTAAATCCCTTTGTATTCAATATACAATATGCACGCTTTTCTCATGACTTACACTGACAGTTATTTTGTAAGTTGTAGTGAGGCCTTGATAGAAAGTTCAGTAATGCATGAAGATTATATAGAATAATGCATATATTCCTTTGAAGAAAATTAACGACATTAAGAAGCGTTATTAAGTTTTGATCTTTTAGCCAAAGTTATTTATTTATTGTTCTCAATGGTGATACATTAGTTTACACAACATTTATATATCAAAATGTAAAATGTATATATCCAACAATGAGAAATAACAAAACAAGTTAAATTGGTAACACAAAAATTCATTGTCGTCAAATATAATTACAATGTTTTAAGGTAGTGGTTGTAATTACTACATGTTAAGGTAGCTGACAGGTAATGACTCTATGTAATGTATTTTAAGCAATTCTCAATTTAAACATTCTCTGGAGGGAACTAGCACGATCATTTGCTTTCCTTGAAAAAACGAATAAATGCTAAAAAGCATATGGAGATTACTTTATTTGATGATTTTCGTTACAGATCAACAACCCTAAACAAACTTAAAGGTGTTTTATTTATTGTTGAAAACAAAGTAATCGGATAATTTCAGATATCAACATTAATTTAAAACTTATACTGTTTACACAACTTGAAAAAAAGGTTTTTGTTGGGGCCCCTCATTTACAAATATATCAACAATTATCACCTGAATTGAGTGCATTCATAAGTGGAAAATATTGATGGTAAAATGGTGTAGGGGATTGTTTACAATATAAAATCTTTAATAACTTCTTTAAGGTACATTTTTGGTATGGTTTTGGTAAGCTTCTAATAAAGAGCATGTCATTCCCCTTTTTCAAACGTTTTAGACTCTTGGCTAGTCTTGGAATTTGACTTTATTAAAAGACAAAAGGAAGTTCAGTATAGGCTCTTTCAAAATGTTGAAAGTAGAGTAAACTTACCTTATACTCTATTGAATTTATTTAGCTGTGGGAGCTTTTGATAGAGACTATAACTGGGGAAGTCCTAAAATCTTTGAAAAACGGTCAGTGCAAGAGTTGTCCATTTTGCTTCAGATATTTTGAGAAAGTCATGTTTTAGATATTAAATATTTCTATTTTTGACATGGAGAAGAGGAAAACCATAAATATATTTAGAAAATTGGTACACTTATCTATCATTTCACTCTGAAAAAAACCTATTAAGATGAATTTGAATTTTTTAGGTACCATCTCTACAATAACTATCTGATTGGGCTTAATGTTGCATTTATTTCAATATCTACGTTTATTTCAATCATTTTCTGGACATTTTCACCAGTCGTTGTTCAAATTATTACGTATCTGTTGTGTATGTAGCGTATGTTTTTAAAACAAAACACTCACTCGTGAGGCTACACAGTGTATTTTTGAAACAGACGCTTGTGTTTGACGCATTCTGAAATATTAAATGCCTCTAAAAAGTTTCGGACGCTTTATTGATAAAGAATTGTTGAAACGGAACGTTCTTTCCTTAAAATCGTTAAATTCATCAATTTTTACAGCTGATGTATTGAAACTGTAGATTTGTTTTTCTTTTCTACCGATTTACATCACATATGACAGAAGCGTGGAAAATAGTTGAGAATGCGACTGATGTCTTTGTACATTAAAAGAATCTTGAGACTTGTTTCAGATTGCGCCGATTTTTAAAGATATTTAGATACTTCTAGCCAAACATATGCCGATCCAGTTATTGGGAAAAGTACTGTCGTTACAGACGGGTTATATATGTATTGAAATAACATAAACTTTTGAATAAGTCCCCATTTATTTCTTGACAATATGTAGCGTTGACCTACCAGAAATCGTTATAGTAAGGTCTTTGGCATGGTGACTGTTCTGGAGATATTAATTCTGTTTATTCGCTGGGCCCATATAAAAACACTATAAGTCCATTATAATTTATTATTTTATTTACACTATACGAGTTTTAATTTATGTCTATAAACTCTTAGTTTTTTGTCAACGATTAACACTATAAAAGTCCTATTATTCGATGTAATATTGGAGCTATACTCCTGTACAATGACTCAACGAAAAGGTAGCTAGCACTTATGTATGAATGTAGATAAACAATACAACTTTGCGATTATCTCCCATACATTTCGCCCCCCCCCCCCCCCACTTTGGAAAAACATAGTTTTTACAACAAACTATTTGTAAATAATCTGTTTATGAAGTTCTTTTAACATTTTTTTTTCAACAAATCTATCGAATGGTTACTATCGAATGATTTCATACCATTTTGCATTTCTTCGAAAACGATTTCTGATTAAAATAAATGCGTATACAAGTAACATTATATGCATATACAAAGTTCTTAAGTGAAACAATATATAATATATAATAGTACACAAATCTAAATAAAACACCTCCTCTCAATATATTACTTGTAAAAATCACTTGTATGAACACTCTTTTTCAATTATAGATGCACCTCTGTTTATTTCAATACTTCTTTTTCACTATTAAATGATACAAAAATCTCTCTGAGGTTTTTTTTTATATAGGCACCGGGGATTATTATGCCCCTTAAAACTATGCCTATCTTATTTTCATATTCTAATTGCATTTTCTACAGCTTTTCTGTTTAATACATTTTCTTGTTCGTCAGAATATGTATATAATTTACAAAGCACAGTGCTCGAGGAAGCACAGCCTCGACATCGGTCTTTTCATCACGTTTGAAGTAACTCTTACATTGACTACTCTAACATATCCATCCTTCCCGGGAAACACTTCAACGACTCTGCCAAGAGGCCATTGTCCCCTTGGTGATCCTGAATCAATCTCAATCACGACATCACCTGGTTTGAAATCTTCATCCATAACGTCTGCGTTTCCAAGTATTTTGTTGATTGCGCGTTTCGCAGATTTTATCATTGCTTCGTGTAATCCGCCAAAATGTGGAGCACTTGGAGGATTGAACTTTCTTGTCAGACGATTGCCTCTGTATTTGATCAGTATCTAGTTTCTTCAAAAGTTCCTTTAATTCCTACAAAATTTGTCCCATTGTCCGAATTCATCTTCACTGTTACACCTCGCCGACTCGTGAAACGATAGAATGCATTTAAGAATGAACTTGTGTCTAGTCCATACGCCATTTCTAAATGTACTGCCCTACTCGTCAAACATGTGAATAGACACAAGTATCTTTTCTCACGACGTTTACCACAACCCTGTATCGTGATATATGGCCCCGCATAATCCACAGCTGTGTGCGCGAAAGCTCTCATTGGCATGTCCAAACGAATGTCTGGTAATGGTGCCATTATCTGTATTGCTGATTTGCTTTTAGCGCGTTTGCAGTAACTACATTCATTTTCCCAGTCTTGAATTTCTTCGCGAGCTGCCTCGATCCAAAACCTAGTCGACAACGATGACATGACTTGATTTGTACCACCACGATGATTCAGTTCATGATAGTGTTTCACGATCAACTTTGTTATTCTGCTCTTGCGTGGCAAGATAATTGGAAATCTTGCATCAAATGACAGAAATTTTGCAAATTTCAGTCTAGTGTCACAACGTAACAATCCGTCTTCATCTAACTTCGGATTCAGTTGCACTATTTTGCTGCATTTTGGTAGTTCGATTTTCTGTACAAGGCACTTATTCACGTTGTGCTTTTTGCATTAACAGTGACTCTGCATCTTTTATTTCTTCTGCTACTAATTCACATTGTCTACGATCATCACGTTTGCACGAAATGTTCGAAATGAAACGTAGTACCCAGGCTAACACACGAACCATTTTGTGCCAGCTTGAATAGTTTCCTATGTCTATCACTTCTTGATTTATGTCGGTAACAAGGAATGTACTCATATCACCCTGCTGTAGCTTTGATAAACGCATTTCAGCTTTACTTTCTTTTCGCTCTTCTTTATCATTCTTATGCCATTTTTCTGGTGCACTCATAAGAAATTCCGGTCCTTTCCACCACAGTTCACAGTTAACTAATTCACTAGCAGTCATACCCCGAGATGCTATATCTGCTGAATTTTCTTTCGAAGTCACGTGTCTCCATTGGTTTGGTACACTCTTGTCTTGAATTTCACTGACACGATTAGCCACAAACGGTTTAAAAGTACGACTTTCTCTTTGAATCCACCAAAGTACGTTCATACCGTCAGACGAGAAAATAACGTCACACACTTTCATTTGGAGTGCATTAATTACATTGTGCGCTAATCGTACACCTAAGACTGCTGCCATCAGTTCTAGGCGCGGAATACTTGTTGCTTTCAACGGCACCACCTTAGTTTTCGAACACACAATGCTAACATCTATGCTTCTCACTGGATACCTCAGTGTTTGATTTGAAAGTTAACATATCCGCATCTGCTTGCTATAAAAGGCCCAAGGTTTTCTTTGTTGGCAATGATCCAGATTCTAAGTCTAATTCAGTTGCACGATCTTCTTCTGGTACCGATTGAAGCACTTTCGTCGAATTAGATAACCATTTTTTCGCAAACATTCCTGCTTTTTTCCACAGAGCTGATAATTCGAAGTACATCTGGACTCCCATTTCATCATTCAATACTGAACCATGCTATCGTCCATATATGTCGATTTTAGAACTGTCTCTGCAGCTAGTGGATAGACAGACTGATGTTTTTTCGCATTCTTCCTCGAAACTAACATTGCAAGAAATGGCGGCGCATTCACACCGAAAACGACACAATATAACTCATATACATCTGGCGGGTTTGCTTTAAAGTTCCAAAGGAAACTGTGATACGGACGATCTTCTGGTTTCAACCCAATTTGAAGGTACATTTCACAAATGTCGCATACAATTGCCACTGGGTATTTTCTGAAGCGAAGCAGAACATCGAAAAGTTCATTTTGTAGTTTAGGACCCTCACTTATACAGTCATTTAGACTTTCATTTCCACATTTTGCCGATGCGTCAAAGACAATTCGAATTTTCGTTGTATCTTTATTTAGTCTGACGACCGGAAAATGAGGTAAATACCAGCGTTGGTTGCTTTCTCTTTCTTTGATATTTACTTTGGTTATATAACACTTTTCTTCGTATTTTTTTATTGTTGCGTCGTATACTTCTTGTATTTCTAGAGTTTTATTTAATTTCTTTTCTGTATTTTCCAATCTACTTTTTGCCATGTCGTAGCTGTTCACTGATGGTTTCGTAATCCATGGTATTCCTACTTCATACCGACAATTTTCATACTTAAATGATTTCTCTGTCTCGACTAGGATTTGTTTGTCTTTCGGTGCGAGTAACGGTTCTTGAGACTTTTGTGCAGGTACATGCTCTATCTCCCAGAATTTTTTTAACATGTTTCCCAGATCATCATTCAGGAAGTAAGTCATATATGCTTGGTTTTCTCCATTCGGTTTCCCGATGCACGTCCATCCTAGCGGACCTAATCTAGCATATGGTTCTCCTAGGCGTCCGTAAACTTCCTTTATTGACCGATGAATTTCTGGATGGTCGAGTCCGATTAATATGTCAACAATGGTACGCGAAGAATTCACCCTAGGAAATTAAATGTCTCTAAGGTGGGAGAACATGTTTGACTGTTCACTCCAATCTATTACTTCCATGTTCCCTGTTACTCTATTCGTTGTGAAAGCGTTCACTTCAAACGACACATTCTTATCTATGCTCTGTACTTCGAATGTCACTGGCATTGTTTGAAACGTATTAAATTGTCCATCAAGTACATTCACCGCAACTTGTTTAACTTCTCCTCTGAGTCCTAACTCGGCCGCTATATCCGCATTGATATACGTTTTAGTACTCGCATCGTCCAATAAGGCGTTCACTTTAACACTTTTGTCCTTTGAATTTAAGATTACTGGAATTGTCCGCAGTGTTATGTAGCTGTTAGTCTTGCAATAGCTAGTTACATTCTCAGGTTGATATGGAGCTGCCATTGGATTTAACTGCCCTGCCTCGGACTTTGAATCGACGTGTAGCAGTCTATCATGCGTTTTCTTGCAGCCATTTATGCCACATTTTCTAAAGTTTCTGCAGTCGATACCTCTGTGATTATCTTTTAAACAGCGAAAACATAACTTCAACTCTTTAGCTTTGTTCCACCTGTCACAAACCGATAGTGATTTGAATTTCTCACATTCCCATGAATCATGACTTCCAGTACATATTTTGCAAAATCTCGGGAGTCTGGCTTGTCCTGCGGCTGTATGGAACGAGCGTTTCCCTGTTTGAATGGTTTCAAAGTTCCCGTTGCTCCAATCCCATGTTTAGTTTCATGATATTCAGTTTCTTGAATAACATAGTCTCTTAACGTTTCTACTGAATCTTTCTTCTCATATTCTACTATCCATCTATGATAACTTGTTAACATTGGTTCTGGCAGTTTCTTTTGCAAGGCCAGGTACATCATTCCAGTGCCTAGCTCTGATTCCAAGCCCACTTCTTTAATGTTTATTACAGCTATGTCCAATAAGTCTGAGAATTTGTCCAAACTCTTAGCATTTTTCACACTCATTGCTGGAAATTTTTCAATATCTTCCATATATATGCTTCCATAGGTCTTTTCCGAGGTCAGCTTTGTCACTTTCATGTGTTTCACTCTTATCATCACTTTGCAACTCATGATATTGCTGCATTACTTTATCATATTCCTTTTCAATCTCCTCGACTTCCGACAATGTCGATAACATCTCTGTTGTTTTTACTTGATGCTCATATTCTTTGCATACATTTTCTATAGATTGGATCCCTTCGTCCATTGCAATTTCCAGTTTTTCAATAAGTTCTGTCATTAATTCCTCACTTGATTCTTCATCATTAATTGCATTGTTTAGTTTATTTTTTGTTCTTGTAAACGCAGCCTTACATCGCGATTTTTTCATTTTAAGCTCCACTATCCTCGCCCCAGCTTCGTGTGCTTTCTTAGTTTCTTCTGTCATATTTAGATTCTATTTAATGGATTATAACAAATGTGAGGGTTTTTTGTCAAAATCAATATATATCCATATACTTAGGTGAGCTGCACATCTCTTGTATTTTTTTCATGTTCTTTTTATCAATTATCAAAACATAATGAATCACGATTATTTCACTGTTTTGGTAAATGTCATGTTATCTCTGTCGCTGGTGTTTCTCGCGTGCTTTAGCTACAGATAAACAGAACGTTATCTCTGGAATGCAAGAGTTTTTTTCCCAGTGAGCAAAACTTATAGAGAATTATTATTAATATCCAGTTTAAACTTGCATGGTTTAAAACTGTGGCAAAGTCACTTTAGTAAACAGTCCATTATTGTCACTGATATCCAATAACTGTTTATTTGTTGTTGTCTTTTTAATTTGTTTATGCCCAAGTTATTTTAACTTATAATTTCATTAAACCCCGCTCTGCTACCATAATGTTCTGGATATATTAATACTGTTTGTTCGCTTGTCCCATATAAAAAACACTATAAGTCCAGTATAATTTATTATTTTATTTACACTATACGAGTTTTATTTTATGTTATAAACTCTTAGTTTTTTGTCAACTATTAACACTATAAAAGTCCTATATTCGATGTAATATTGGAGCTCTACTCCTGTACAATGACTCCACGAAAAGGTAGCTAGTACTTATGTATGAATGTAGATAAAACAATACAACTTTGCGATTATCTCCCATACAGTGACACTCATATAACATAAAACAAAGCAAAGACAAAGTGTACATTCCTTTTAATCTATATCCCAGCATACTATATATATATACTATAAAAATTGAAAATTTCCTTTAAATGATACACAATCCCGTACATAAACAACATGTAAATCAAGTCCGCCATTTTGGAAACCACACCAATTTTCGTGACCTTGACCTTGTATTATTTTAAAAGTATACAGAAGTTCAAAATGTCTATTTTAACCTAGCTGAAACATAATCTGAGTACAAGTTAATATTTCTGCAAATATAAAAACAGAAAAACACAAAAAACAAGGTTTTAACAATATTTTCAATTGGTTTCCAATTTCTTATGACATTTTTAATTCAATTTACTCTTCAGTCAGTTCAGAATTTCTTTGGTGGCATGGACATTCAAAAATGTCATTGTACCTGACAAACCTTTGTGGGCAGCAGAATCTCAAGTGGGTCCAGTGATCACAGTCACCAATGTCACACTTGGCCCATTTAACAAAAACCAGTGACATAATATTTCTGAGTTCCTCAGGCTCAAATTTATGACATACACAACACTTTTCTGAATCAGCAATTTCAGTGTCTGAGAAGTCAGATGAGTCAAAAGAATATACAACAACTTTTGAAGGACCGGGCTGCGGTTCGAATCCCGTTAGTTTCTTCTGAACAGTTTTAGGTTTAGATGATTTTGATACCTTTTTACTTTTAGACACTTTACTTGTTTTTGATGACTCCATTTTCCTCTTTTTCTGACCCTCAGAGAACTCGGTGATTTTTTTCTCAACAACTGGATTAGTAATACATTTACCAGAGACTATTTTGCTAACCGCATTTATATGTTCCTTTTTACTCTCAAATTCCTGCTTCTTAGCAATCAACTCATGGTCAGGAGAAAAAAGTCCTCTGGATCACCAGAAGGCTTTTGAGAACAGATAGGGTTTTGTGACATAGGTGTGAGGTGATATGCATCTGCAGGAGCTAGTGCATCTTAAGAGATTGCAGCTGATTGAAACGGATAAATACCGGTTTTCTGAAATGCATATCTCAAGTTACTTGCAGATAATCCAGCTGCATATGCTGAACATGCTAACTTACAAACATTGTACCGAGAAATTCTAGATTCTGGACTTGTTCGTAAGAATTTGTGACACTCTGAGTTATAAACACGCTGCAGTGGTCCAAAGCACCCTACATGTAGAGGTTGCAATAAGTGGCTTGTGTGAGCTGGAAGAACAAATAGTAAGACATTGTTTTGCTTGGCCCATTCTATGACTGGAATGTTAATATGGAACCTGTGTCCATCAAAAATTAGTACAACAGACTGGCTTTCATCTGACAAATTTAAGAAAATGATCATTCAAATATTTCAAGAAAGTGTCAGAATTGAGTTGCAAGTGCATTCCCACAACCTAAGGAAAAAAAAAGTTTAAATAAATTTATTGGCTAAATAGAAAAGTCATCATTTTTTTTAGAGCTGTATATACTTGAATTTTAAAATTTCAAAAGTAGATTTAAAAACTAAAATATACGAAATCACAAACCTAATATCGTAGTAATTGAAGATCTTGGTGAAGTAATAGCTGGTACTGCATGTAGGCCTTCTGCAACAACCTTTGGCGGGCGATGTTCAGTTTGGACTCCCTTTTCGTCGAAGTTGTATATGCATTCTGGTTTGTCAAGAAGATCATTGGCCAAAAGTACAGTGTGCAGATTTTCGAAGTATGATTTCACAACATGTTCAGATGTTGCTTGAGCTCGTTCCTTAGCCAGAGCTCTTGGACTTAAAGTTTTTAATTCAGGCCATCTCGATTTAAGTCCACTGTACCATTTTTCTGTGAGAGGCTGGTCTTTGGACCTTCTCTCCAGGTGCACTGCGTAATTTGAACCTTTAGCAATGACTTCTGGACCTAAAAGTTAATGATAACATTTTAAAAGCCCAATACAAAAATGTTGATGTTATGCAGTTAAGCTCCTGTTATATTTTGAATACAGTTGGTGGTGGAAATATTGCACATTTATGACTGCTCTGTATGTGATTAAGAAATGAGAAGAAAAGCAGTTATCATATGTATAAAACTATGCCAAATACCTGTGAAACCATAACCTAATAATCCCATGTACTTCAAATTGTTTACAAATATAGCCTCTTCCTCTTCACTGAACAATGGCTGAGGTCCTGACCGGACTGTCTCGGGATCTACCTTGTGCAACACCCTGTCTATAAGCGTCTGCATGGGTACATTGAACTGAATAGATGCCCTTCTAACAGACATGTTTTCCTCCCTCACAGCCTGATAAGCATTTGTAAGAGCTGTAAGAGAGTAGCATCTGTACTTTACAGCCACCTTAATGGGATTACACTGAAAAATATCAATATACAAAACAATGATAACATAGCTAATTTTGGTAATCAATTTAGTGAAATGAAAGAAAATATGTAAGGAACAAAGTTCATGAACTGGAATGTAATTATTAACCAAACGTGTTCTGTCACATGACTAATGGAGCAGACGCAGCAGGAGGTCACTGGAAGAGTCAAATCTTTTTTCTCTTTAAATGTATAAAATAATTGGGACTTCAAAAGAGGGACTTTTAGGGAATAGTAAATAAGGTAAGAATACAAACTATAATGAAATAAATTAAACTCTTTACCTGTTTGAAGCGCATTTTTCACGTTTGACAGCTGAGTGTTAAACTTTTGACAGTTCTTTGTTTACGCAAAAAGTGATGACGTCATATGCAAATCGTGTGAGGTGCGCGTGCGTTTTTTGTAAACATCACGAAAACAGGAATATAACGAAAATAAGCAAGTCAACGATACATGTCATTCGCGGATATCTTCATTTCTACATAATATTATCAGTTAAACTAGAAAGCTTTCTGCATTAGAGAGCAATATTTGACGTTGACTGGGAAAATCATTCTTATTATAGTTTGATTCTGAGAAAGATGCTGCGCTTGGAACGTCTAACTAACGCTAAATTTATTTAGATATTTATAAATATATTTCATATCAGCTAAATATTTTTCAAAATGATGATAAGTTATAAATTCAAATAGTCTTAATACGTAGACTTGCTAAGAAGCCAATCAAGACGAAAGAAAGGCAACAGCGAATTTCGTTTTTTTATTTTCTTGAGACGATTATACAGTCGTGGCCGAAAAAAAAACGCAGATAACCTGCACGGAAAAATGAAGGAAAAACAAGAAAAAAATATTCGGAGTCTCATCACTAATAGAAAAATACTTTGTTTCTTTAAACATACTTAAACAATTGAAAGAGAAGTTGAATTAACGGAATTGTCAGCTGATATAAAACATTTTTTACTTCCATATGCTTCTTTGTCATTAAGACTTTCCCATTTGCAATTGGCTAAGAAAAGCAATGCCATCAAGTGGAATACTCAGAGGACATTGCAAAAACGGAAACCAGTCAAATCAAACCAAGCCAGTAAAAACATTTCTCAATTGAACGTGCCTTCTATAGACATACACAATATAACAAGATAGCTTGCGTCAAATGTAGTGTTTTTCTACTAATGCACGAAATCCTCAAAGCGCCAAATTCAAATGTAAAAAGAAAAAGTGAGACTTGTTCAAACTATTCCATTACTTCACGATGCATATAATCTATATTAGAATATGCAACAATGTTTTTCAAAGTTTAAAAAGAGTTTTTCTGAAGAGTGCCTGTACTGAGCACCAAATTAAGCGAGGACTCATCGCTTTGTAATAAATAAAACGTTAACAACGTTGACAAATGTTCATTCGATTGAAAGAAACTACACTTAGACGTAACATTTATAAGCATCAAAAGCCTTGTCATTATTGTAAGGAGTACAATTTATCTGGCAATATTTCGGCAGTATATTAATTTTGTACGAAGATGTGCAATGAGAGTTTATTTTCTAGTTGCTGATGCGGATAGAGATGTTGTCAAATGCCGATGGGCAAGCGGAGTTGAATGTGCTGGTGTTTGTCAAACATTTCCTGGGTCAATGCTGAATAAGGTATTTCAAGATGTTTTCTGTCCGACATTTTAGGTCTTTTATACTTGTTAAACACATTTTTGTAACTTTTTACTTATTCCAGTAATATGTATGAATCTCGTATTTTAAGCTGAAGATATCGTCTGCTTGATTACATATTAAGAAATATGACCCCGGCATGTTAAAAATAATTCTAACACGACCCGATTTGTTTTACTATCAAACGAAAAAAGCTTAAGTGTAACGTTATCATGCGATAAAATCTATGTTTGCACGTCATAGCAAATAATGTCATAGCGACACGCTGTAAATGAATACCAAAACGGGATATGCAAAGTGTTTGGGGTACTCTGTTAGAACTGAAATATTATGTATCAAAATCGTTCAATGAAATGATTGATGTTCAATTGTAATACTATTAGAAAATACAAAACGGATTAAGTTGGTTTTGTAAATAAATTAAATAATATAGATATTTTAGAATATCATTTCTGGAATTGGGAGATTATTTATTTACTTCAGAACTGAAGATTATTATTTTCTAGTATTGCAAGAATATTTCATTACTTTTCTAGCCCGCCCGCTTAGCTCAGTAGGGACAGCGTTGGTCTACGGATCACGGGGTCGCGAGTTCGATCCTCGGGCGGGGCGTATGTTCTCCGTGACGATTTGATAAAAGACATTGTGTCTGAAATCATTCGTCCTCCACCTCTGATAATTCATGTGGGGAAGTTGGCAGTTACTTGCGGAGAACAGGTTTGTACTGGTACAGAATCCAGGAACACTGGTTAGGTTAACTGCCCGCCGTTACATGACTGAAATACTGTTGAAAAACGGCGTTAAACCCAAAACAAAAAAATTCATTACTTTTCTGCCTCCCACTTCACTGCCAAGACTTTCTAATGACCGTCCCTTGAAGAGAAAAAGTATATTAAGAATCAGTCATATACTCGCAAATTTTATTTACTTTTTATAGTCCGCATGTACAATTTCGTACACTGCTGGAACATCTACCGGATACTATGTAGTAGCATTACAAATAGAAGATTTCGCAAATGAGACATCTACAACACCACTGAGCAGTATACCACTACAGTTCTTAGTTTATATTTACTCTGGTACTGGGTGTGCAGATGGTTCGCGGTTTGTATTCCCAACGCCACAGTCAAACGCACTATTTGAGGTAGATGCTGGTGACACTGTGAATGTGACGATCAAAGCCCAAGGACCCAGAACGTAATTTATGAATAATGTTTTGATGCTTCGGGATTTAAATATTATTAAATGTCTCGCTATATATTAAAGTTTGTTTGTTTGCATCACAAAACAGCAACAGAATGACTGCTGGCGACAATTTAATTGACTGAAACTCTAATTTTTAGTTTTAAATAAGTCTAGTATTGTAAACTGATCCTCTGCTCATCATAACGTAAATAATAATATATAATTATCTGCAGTGTTTTTCTTTTCATGTAAATTTGTACTCTATACTTATGGCTTTATTGTAACTTTGGAAATTGATTATTGCTAAGATGCTTCAAAGTAAGACCATGACTAATAAGGGTAAAAAATCTACTTTTATTTATCAATGTATATCTGCAAATTTGCAACAGCCTAGTTCTTAGGTTGAAAACTTAACTTACAAAACATTTGAGAAGTTTAGTACAAATGATAACATTTAATTTTGCATTGATGTTTCTACATTTACAGATTTTGTCATGTTTTACAGCTACATAACAGCACACTTAGTCTGTAATTTAGGAACATTATGTGAGTTGTATAAGGCACCCATCAGAGTTACTACAACTTTTTTTATGTTAAAGCTTTTATAACCTATCTTATTCAGTTTTTATCAGAAAGTTTGGTAACAGTTTCAGTAGAATAATAGCCATGTCAGCAATAGATGTAAAACAAACAGCGGAAGTGACGTCACACGAGGCATCATTGTCGTACATAACAACGTCAGTGACATACAGACCTATTGCTACGGATGCTGGGAAGGACCTCATCCTTTGCTTCTATGCAAAAGACACTATCGGGTATTAATTATAGGATGTTTTTTTAAAAATAACGAAAAGAGCGAATATTTCGAATTCCGTTAAGACTGAGAACCAGCTATTGCAATGTATAAACCCAAAGAGACTCTTTCTAAATGAAAGTTGTTCCCTTTTTGCGTAACTGGTCGATATTATATCAGTATATGTATCTCATATTTTTTTTTCAGTCTCAGATATTTTAAAGGTTGGCATTATTAACATGCCGCTGACAAGCCTTTAGAAAAAGACTTACCTGAATAGACCACTATTAATAAGTCAAGTCAGGACATGCGTTATGTTTTAATGAAGGGAAATCAAGTAAAAGTAAACGCTAGGACTTACTTTCGACATATAATTACCAGAGACATTTTGCAATGTAGATCGGTCATCTGGCTTCAATTAAAATTTCATTGCTAAAGGTTTATGTTTCCTATGAGACTCATCCTTGTTTTGATTTCGAAGTTTACCTTGAAATCGTATTCTTTCATGGTGTTGTCTTTCATTCTTCAGAGTAAACAGTAACACAAGATGTTTAACCATTCACGTGTATGGTAAATATTTCTCTCTTTTTTCATTTATATATACAGTTGAACTAAAATTCCTTGATATCACTGTTCTTTCAATATCATGTTTTGCATCTAGTTGTCACATCAATGGTATATGTATGTCAACAAATTTGTTTACTCTACATTAAGAAGTTAACACCGAGGCTAAATTACATTTCTATAACAGATAGGTTACGGTTTGAATACATGTACGTATACGTGTACAGTTAGTCTATCCTACACATGATAATAAAAGTCTTCCTAATTCTAACTAGACGCAAGTTTGTATAATGTTTTGAATTTGACATCTCAGTCGCATATTTAAGAAATAATAAATCTGTTCCTATATTTTATCAGTTAATAAAACATGGGCAGGAGTTTGGATGCGTAATAATTAAATCACGAGTGCGTAGCACGAGTTATTTAATTATTCGCATCCGAACGACTGCCCATGTTTTATTAATTGATAAAATTATTGGAACTTATTTATTATTTCGATTCTAACAACGCAAATAATTCGCAAGTTACTGTACTACATTTTCAGCATAATACGTCATTCGGGTCATATGCTGTTACAATTTACCCCCTATGGTTAGAAAGAGTTGCATAGCCAATGGAACGTATAGATATTTGTTTCTTTTTATCAGAATTTTGAGAAGTATTTATTATTTAGTAATCTAACAGCTCTCAAACTAATTATGAAGAGAATCATCAAATTAGGCGAGTTGACCCTGTGTTACAAGTTACGAGCTTAACTTTATATGACGTCACATCATTATGACGTCATACTTTATGTCATACATTTATGACGTCACCGCTGAATCTTAATTAAGCTAACTGAATTCGTTCGAAGAGATCGAAACGTGTTTTACGGTCCTACACATAAGTCAGTATGACATTTTATCATATTTATGTTTTTGAAATAATTTGTATGTAATGGAACTGAAGTAGAATCTCTTATACCACAATCATAGGGGGTGAAATGTAACAGCCAACCATATTTTATCGTAGATTCATCTATAGGCGATTTCGCTATATGTTTATATAGCAATTGCTGCAGATCGTGTTAAAATAAAATAAATAAAATCCCTTAAGCGAATAAAGTCTCCGCTTTGTGAAGCGTCGATATCGCACATGTTTGCTTGTATATTGAAAGTGTCACTCAGCTTTGGCGCACTGGCCGCTCAGCTAATAAAAAATGACGGTGTAAGTGCGCGTTTCACTGACAAAGAAAATAGCCCGGCTTCACGAGTAGAAACTTCTAGCAGCTCAACTACAACATGTTGTATGGTAATTTTAAAAGGCGGTCCCAGCGTCAAGAGGATTTCGCACTGAAGAAAGAAATTCTGAGCAATTCTCCACACGTGATTTCCGAAGTGAAATTCCTGAGGGCAGACAAAGAGATCGCTTGGAAATATCATGGTTACAAACTTCTATTTGTTTTCATTTCTGAGGTTGACAGTGAGTAAAAAAGCTTCCTAGGCAACTGAACATTCAATATTTGATAATTCTAAAGAACTTTTGACGGATTTGTTCAAGATATTGAGAAAGCGTTATTAGTTTTTAAGGATACAAG
>NW_026462105.1:0-66467 GCF_021730395.1 Mercenaria mercenaria | reverse complement strand
TGTGCACTGCAAGTCATATAAAACAGGGAACGAGTGTGTGAAGTTTTAATCTACCTGATTAGTGGGTACTTGAATTCCAGCTTAAATAAAAAAATTTAATCTAAATGGGATGCCATAACTCAAGAAACAAGAGGGCCATAATGGCCCTATATCGCTCACCTGTCATCATTGCACTTAAGGACAAGAAGGTCAAAAAATCATAATCAAGATCAATCAAAAGAATCATGAGAAAATATGGTTGAAATTTTCTTAAAGGTACAGATATGTCAAAATACACCTATAAACTGGAGGTACCATCCATGTTGTACCACATGGAAGTGGTCTCGGTTTTTCCCTACAGCCAATAATAAAAAAGTTACTTAATAAGCTATTTATAGTAACATAAAAGGGAAGTAATTAAAACAAAAATAAAGAAGAATCTGCCAAATAAAAACAAGAGCACTGCAATGCAACGCAAATGCAGAGCAATATACACACAAAACAAAGTCATATGACCTTTGACCCCTAAGTGTGACCCTGACCTTGAAGTGAGCCATCCGAAACATGCGCTCTGCACATCATTTCGATGAGGTGAACATTTGTGTCAGGTTTCTTTGAAATCCTTCAAGGGGTTCAAGAGTCACAGAGTGGAAGGGAAATTGCTAACCAACAGACAGACAGACAGACGGACACGGAGGCGATAACATAATACGTCTCTTAGGGCGTATAAAAAGGAATCGAGATCTTATGGTGATACAAGTTGTGTGCAAGTTTGGTTAAAATCAAATCATAAATTAAGCTGCTATTGTGCAGACAAAGTCAAAATAGCTAATTTTGGCCCTTTCAGGGGCCATAACTCTGGAACCCATTATGGGATCTGGCCAGTTCAAGAAAGGAACCAAGATCTTGGCCATAACTCTGGAACCCATTATGGGATCTGGCCAGTTCAAGAAAGGAACCAAGATCTTATGGTGACACAAGTCTTATGGTGACACAAAAGCTCACCCTGTCACTACGTGACAGGTGAGCTAAAAACACAAAATCTTATGTTGATACTTGTGTGCAAGTATGGTTGAAATCATATCATATATGAAACCACTTTTGTTCAGACAATAGCAAAAAAGCCATTATTCCCTTTCAAGGGCTCGAACCTATGGTGAGATATGACTGGATCATGAAAGGAAACAAGATCGTATTGTGATACAAGTTGTGTGCGAGTTTATATAAAATCAAATCATAAGTGAAACCAATATCATGCACACAAGTAATTGTTGACAGACAGATATTAAGAGTTAACAAGAAATATCTTTAAAAATGATGGTCGGCGAATTGTAATAAGGAAAGAAGTTTATGAATTTTTCATCTAACATTCATCTTTCATCTAACATTTTTCAAATTGCAAAACTAAACACCGCACTTTAACAATTTAAATGGTTCTCTTTTAATTTTTCACAAAGGTTTCGTAGGGTTGCAATTTTGTTTCGTTTATCCTTAGACGAATAATTACAGCAGTAGTTTAATGAAGATTCATGAAGCAGTTCATGAGAAGAGGTCATTAAACGTGTTTATATTTTTAGCTTAATTGGTCCCTATCCCCATTTGTAACAAAATAGCAGGAGACCTTACGATATTGTTACACATCGAGTTTGATAAAAATCCATTACATTTTAGTGGTTAATGCGAAGAAAGGCATATCTACTTTTAGCTATAGTGGTTCCTAATAGGGCCCAAGTTCCTATATAAAATTTGGAAGAGGACCTTATAATGATGCTCCAGGCCAAGTATGACAAAGATCCACAAAGCTGTTCATGAGACGCTGTATAAAGGCATTTCTAGTTTTAGCTCTAGCAGCCCCTAAAAGGGGTCAAATGTCCCAGCTGAACAAAGTTGGTTGCGGGCCTAATAAAGATGCTACAAATCAAGTTTGATTAGAATACATGAGAAAAAATCAATTAAAGGATTTTTTTATTTATTATTTTTGTTTATTTCTGAAATAGGCCAACTGATCCCGCTTTAACAAATGCATATTCGCTATTCATGAATCTTTGGACAATGACGTCACACCTATAAAAAAGTGAAGGTCAAACAAAACATACAATTGTAATTATTTCAATATTTCTGTTTCATAACCAAAGTTTGACCGTAGTCATATCACATATATAAACTGTATGCAGCGTACCTTCATTTCAGTGTAATGAGATTCAGTCATTATATAACATATATATAATGAAACAGATTTCAACTGAGTTCAATATTTGCATACCATACTAAAGAAAAATATTCATATATAATAAATCAGTTAAATCATTTATAACAAATATATCAAAGCAAACAAGTACTCATTTTAATATGCAATCTGAATAAGTCACAAAAGCAAAAAACTTTTTCATATACAGACGACAATTGTAACAAGGAAAATCTTTTAAAAAGCACTTCTCTACATAAAAGACTCTTATCACACCCTTATTCATGTGATACGCAGACCGTATCCAGCTCTTTCTTTAATTTGCTATATGTTGGTATTTGAACAGGTTTTTATCATATTTATTAAACTTACTTATCATTTTGAGATATATCAATATTCTTGCTAAATATACTGAGCCAAAGTTAGCTTTAAGGTATTAGATCACTAATAGAGAACCTCCTTTTTGAAGAGTATTCAATTCCTACCACAAACCTACTTTTACTGCAATTCTTAGGGGTGCGTAGGTTCAAGCCCTACTGGGACCAAATTTTTTTTCTTCTTATTTTCCTTTTTTCTAGTAAGTTTTTACTTCTTTCAAGACTTATTGATTTCTTGTACAAAAATAGAAAAAGATGAATATTATAAGTGATTTCTTGGTGTTATAAGTGAATTTACTACTTAAACAGAAGGGGTAGAGTTACACATCTTTAAAAATATTGAGTTACATGCGGTGAAAGTTTTCTATTTTGTTTTCACTCTTAAATTATATATTGTGGAGGAAATTTAGGTAGGTTTTACGTCTACCATAAGATTATTTTTAAATGCAGTAAGCAAAATTCAAAAGAGAAACACAGCATTCAACCTTATTTTTTCAATGTTGAAGTATGAATTCTGTCTCATTAAATTCATTTACTTGAGGCACCATAGAAAAATTGATATTAACATTTTTATTTTGTGTTTTATAAATGTTTTCCAATAGTTTGAAGTTTCTTTTATTAAAATAAATGGTAAAATCAGTTCTCTGCAAACATTTTGGATAGTGGCTACCACTTTGAAATTTGTCTCTACTTGAGCTTGAGGAGATACCATAAGTTATACAAAATTTATTAAAAACGGCACGGTAGAAGTTGTTTAAAAATTGCAAAATAGTGCAAAACACGGTTACCTTTCAGAATATACCAAGCAAAGGTCATGTTGAAAACATTACTATTAGTGATCTATTACCTTAAAACTGTGAACAGCGTCGTTTAGGATAAACGCTTTGTCTACATTTCACTCAGCGTAGCACAATCAACAGAGTGAAAGAAATTGACACTCTTGTCCAATCAGGCAGAGTGTTGCATAAATCTTCCATTTTGATAAATTATCTATAATGTGTTATCAAGTAGTTCGATTTGCAAACTGAAGTCACGTGGCATAGATAACGAAAACGAATTTAGACGGCGTCGCCGAAAAAAAAGCTCAACCTTGAGGTTCCTATATACAAACAACTACATGTGTTTATGTGCAGTACTGAAAGCACTGCTTTCCTTACCATGTTAATATATACACGTATAACATCTATTTGTTCTATCAGTCTTTAATGTAACATTTAAAGCCTCATGGAACTTGATTCCAATCAAAATATTTGCATCTCTTTTTAATAAAGTGCTCCTTCAATACTTTATTATTCTCGATAGTTTTCAGTGCTTGACTCTGAATAAGAGTTTTGCCAGAAAAAATTCTGAAACTTTAACCAAAAATTCTAAGTTAACAAGGGGCATAACTCAAAATTCAATCAAAGTTATCGAAATTGTTTCTCCTGGTGCAGACTTTGAAATAACATCAAGTTTCAAGTCAAAAGCTTTGATAGTTACAGAGATATTTGACTTTTGCAAAAACTTGGACCAAAAAAACTGTAAGTTTAAAGGGGGCATAACTCTGCCAAGATTAAAATCAGTGTTATAGAGTTTGTTTTTTCTGTTGTAGACTTTGATAGTAAATAAAATTTTAAATTTCATGTCAACAGCTTTGATAGTAAAAGAGCTACTGCAAATTTTAAATTTCATGTCAGCAGCTTTGATAGTAAAAGAGCTATTGCACTTTATCAAAAAAAACAACTTAAACCCAAAAATTCAACATTAAAAAGAAACATAACTATGTTAAAACTGGAGTTGTGAGGATTGTTTCTCCTGGTGTAGACATAAATAGTAAATAACCGCGTAAAGTTTTGGTTATAACAGAGATACATGTACATTGGACTTTACCAAAAACACTTACCAATAAATGACTTAGAAAAGTAAAGCTAAAAATTAAATTGAAACAACATTTAACACCAGTCCATTGTTGCATGCATGGTCACAGTTGGTGATATGACATATACTATAATTCATGATGGAAAACAATCTCTTTTAATTCAAGTGAATACTAGGAATGTGTCCAGAAGATTCCTATTGACTGACATACAATTTGGAACTTGAATAGTTTCAATCTGAATCACTTGTATAAGGCACAACAAAACACACACACATAACTGGGATCCACTTTTTTCACTTGAGCACATTTCATGTGTAACCACTTTCCACAACAGTCACACTGGATCCACTTTTTATGTGGTCCACTACAAGATTCTACAATGTCACATGTTTCTTCATTTCTTCTCTTCCCTTCCATAAGAAGTCTTTTTGTTACATACTTTCTGTATGTTTCACAATGTGCTTGCCGCATAACCAAAGTTGGTATGTTTTTGATGATGGCCTCAGCATTCTGCAAGAAAAAAGAAATATTGAAGTCAATGACATAAGCTTAACACGAGCTTTGTTTTGATGTGTACTGGCACTTATTTCAACTAGAAAAGGAACAATGCCTTCATGGCATTCTACATCTGTATGACACAATATGCAACAATAATAGCTAGTGCAATGTTCAACCATATAAAAACCACCCTCTAAATATCACAGAAAAACTTATCTTCCATCAAGCAAACCTGCACACCATCAAACATGGCAGATAAAGTTGAACAACTGAGATTTTAAAGCTATTTGGAGTTCTCAAGGATCCACTAAGCATGAAATGCAGTAAATGTTTGAAATATGTAAATGTGATGGATATTTTCTGCACCTTTATTTGTTGATTTAACCTTTCAAAGTAACAGCCATCTCTCATGTGCAAATGCTGGACAATATGTAAGGAAAGAGCTATCATTCAGATTTCTAAATGGAAAAGGGTCATAATTCTAACAAAATGCAGTATAAATTTATGGCTCTTACTGTGCTAACGATGATATAAGAGTGTGCAAAGTTTAACGCAGCTGTAGCTGTTATAGATTTTTTTTTTTTTTAGGAAATTTGACCTAAACAAAAATTTTAACCAAGAAACTCTAAGAAGGTCATATTAACGACAAAATGAATCAGAGTTACAGTTCTCGGCCTACATTGTCCATTATGATGATAAACGATTGAGCAATGTTTCAGAGCTGCAGCTCTTTATAGGTTTTGAGAAAGATGGACCCTATACAAGAATTTTAATATGACACTACCATGTAGATTTTTTTCCCCAAAATCAGACAAGCTAATAATTTATTGAATTGTCATCATAGACAAAGCTGTACACACAATAATCCCCACAAAAAGAAATATCCTAATATCATTTACATACTAACCATTATGACAAAAGTGCCACAGTTGTTACCATCTTCTTGTTTGCTAGAGCAACCCCTGACAAACTGCCAGTTTTCAAGCTTCTCCACACTAGCTTTGTTTCGGAGACAAATGAAGAACCTGTTGATAGAGAAAGTAAACAAATGAAAATATCCTCAAGGCATGGCTAATTTCCTGAAAGTATCAACAAATATTTCCAGCAGGGAATCCTTTACAAGCTGTGTCTAAAACTTTAATACTCAAGTATATTATTGCAAATATCTGAAAAAATAATAAATAAAACATTTACTATATGAATCTCAAACAAGAGCTGTCGGAGGACAGCAACGCTCGACTATTCAACAGCCTTGTCAATTGAATGAATACAAAAGTCGAAAAAGGGGCATAATTTTGTAAAAATGGAAAAAAGGATTATGGAACCTTCACAGTGCTTATCAGCTCATAAAGTGAACAAGTGTGTGAAGTTTCAATCCTTTCCTATAAGTGGATACTGAAATACAAGCTTATATACAAAAACTTAACCAAAAACTGCTAAGTCGAAAAAGGGGCATAATTTAAAAAAAAGCAAAGTAGAGTTTTGGGACCTATACAGTGCATGTCAGATCATGACAGTGAACAAGTGTGTGAAGTTTCAATCCATTCCCAGTAGTGGGTACTGAGATACCAGCTTACATACAAAACCTTAACCAAGAATTTCTAAGTCGAAAAAGGGGCATAATTTTGTAAAAAAGCAAAATAGAGTTATGGAACCTGTGCAATGTAGGTCAGTTTATCACAGTGAATAAGTGTGTGAAGTTTCAATCCATTCCCACAAGTGGTTACTGAGATACCAGCTTACATACAAAACCTTAATTAAGAATTTCTAAGTCGAAAAAGGGGCATAATTTTGTAAAAAAGCAAAATAGAGTTATGGAACCTGTGCAATGTAGGTCAGTTTATCACAGTGAATAAGTGTGTGAAGTTTCAATCCATTCCCACAAGTGGTTACTGAGATACCAGCTTACATACAAAACCTTAACCAAATCGGGATGCCGACGCAGATGCGGACGCCGATGCCGACGCATGGGTGAGTCCAATAGCTCTACTATTCTTTGAATAGTCGAGCTAAAAACTGAAAAAGGTCGGAAAATATTGCGCAAATGTGACTGACCACCTCTAAATGTGTGAACTAATCATCTTTCAAGTTATAAAATCAACATATGAATTTTTAACTTACAGCCAGTGACAGAAGTATTTTTGATGGTCTCCACGGAGAGAATCATACACCCTTACAATCCTTTCAGATAGAGACACAACCATGAGGATCCAGTGACCATTATCACAAATTGGCAGCAGAATGCAACTGAACATACAGAAAGTGATCTGAAAAGAAATGAGGGGAAAAATAAGATATTATATAAATATTATCACTACAGCTGAAATGTGTAACTGATAAATATTGTGATCAGTACAAGAAAACCAGATAAAAGCAACTCCCTAAGACCAAGAAATTGATTCCATTGTATTAGTCTGCTGTACATTCAAGACTTCACTAATTTGATTTACATTATTATATAAAACATGTAACTAGCATGTCCTCATGAACTGTTTATATCTATTTTCAAGAGTCAATCCCTGTTCTTCCCAATGACCTTACTTATTTTTAATGATTAAAATTTTATCATGCTGGGCACAGTTTATTCTGCTTTTGCGGCTGTGTAGATCATGACCAGCCTGCACACATGTGCAGTGTGCTCATGATCTGCACTGTTTGCCATTCAGTAAGTATTTTTAACTGTTAATGATACTATCCAAATTGAAAGATGGACAAGTTCATTATAGAAATTTAGCAGGGTAAAGTGTATCAATACTATACAGATTAAAGGAGGACGGATGTTTTGGCCACGGACATTTTGGCCTAGGATCTTTTTGCCTAGGATGTTTTGGCCAAGAAAATTTTTGAAGTAGGATGTTTTGGCCAAAAAAAAATTTATTTCCATATTATGCAAAATATGATCTGGATATTAATATGTTATCATAATTATGTTACATGTATAGTATATAGTTAAGAAAAATAACTGTGAATAAAATTTATTTTAATAACTCTTGGTTTGTTGTAAATGACAAATATTTTCACATACACACACACATATA
The DNA here is from genome assembly GCF_021730395.1 of Mercenaria mercenaria. Classification (NCBI taxonomy): domain Eukaryota; kingdom Metazoa; phylum Mollusca; class Bivalvia; order Venerida; family Veneridae; genus Mercenaria; species Mercenaria mercenaria. The sequence continues at coordinate 58,532 of NW_026462105.1, read as the reverse complement.
CAATGTATACACATAATCTTCATTATTATGAGGGAGTGTAGTATTTAGAAGAAGATATATATGTATACATATAAAAAGATTATAAAAATTAAAAATAAAATACCATTTATACTATAACATTCTTTAAAATAATCTCCAAACTAAATTTTGCATGATAGGTAACCACAATTTATTTTTGGCCAAAATGCCCTACCCCCAAAAAATGCCTGGCCGAAACATCCTAGGCCAAAATGTCCGGGCCAAAACGTCCACTGGCCAAAACGTCCTACATTCCAGATTAAAACAACAATATATTACAGGATAAGATACAGAGATTGTTTGCTAATCATTACATATAACAAACACCAGCAATGCACTGTTTATTAGTTCCCCTCAGTATAAAAAAATAGATGTTTGAAACACTTGAAAACAAGAGCACCCCGATGTGGGTGCAGATGCTCATTTGATTTTTTTTTATTTAAAGAAACTGAACCACACACAATCCACAGAAACTTAAACTGAGATGATCATGATCAGGTGCCAATGCCAGCACTACAGCCAAGGTTCAAGCTAGCTGTAACAGCAGAAACTTAAATCACAATTTATCAATTAATGCAATATACTTTTAAAAAAGACATTCATTACCTTTAGAAACAACCAATTATCATAGCTGCCAGCTTGCCTATCTCCTCTGTTTTTTTCAACTTTCAATAAGGCCAAAAAGGCATTCACAACCTGAAATAAATGGGCAAGTGTTAAATTACATATACAAATACACAAATGTACAAATACAGTGATTTTTATATTTTTTAAAATTTGCGAATTAAAATGTTTACTGACTGAATATGAGTAATGGGTGTAAAAAAGAGGTATCTTAAAAGTTATATTCATATATTTATTCCAAAACAAATGCGAGCATCATAATAACCAACAAAGAGCAATATACCGATTCTGCTCGTTTGTTTTGGTTTAACACATTTTTTGGTGGACACATTTTTTGGAAATCCTGAAACAAGGCTTTGCAAGAGTTATCTTTCCTGTGGTTATTGCTACTTTTATGAAACATATATAGATTTGTCTTATTTTTACAGAAGAAATATTCTGTAAGAAATGATCATATATCTACTGGTAAAAGTATAATCCCACCATCAAAAAAAAAAAAAGAATTAAATTGCCTATCTACCTACCCAACTTTAAAAAGTAGGGTCGGAGACAGCAAACAAAGACTTTTTTAAATGTGGCCTCAGCCAGCACACCCTTGAAGTCTGATCAACATCTGCATTGTTTGCCATTCAGTCAGTATGTTTTGGTAAGTACCCCTTTTAACAGTTAATGGTACTGTCCAAATTGGAAGACGGACAAGTCCATTATTGAAATTTAGCAGGGAAAGTGTTAGACTCCCCATGCAGTGTACTTGTAACTCCCTTACACTAGATAATATAAACTATAAATCAGATTTTATATAGTACTTATTTTGTTCATCCATCTATTATGCTAAAGCTAGTCTTTTTATAATTTTATATCTATGAACTCTGATATGGCCTAAAAAAAAATTCTTTGTTTCTGGTGTAACGGTCAGATTTTTCCCCAGTCAGTTTTTTCCCCGGGGAAAAAAACAACCGGTTATGGTGATACAAGTTGTGTGCAAGTTTGGTAAAAACCAAATCATAAATGAAACCACTATCGTGCAGACAAGAAATTGTTGACGGACGCACGGACGGACGGACGAAGGGTGATCACAAAAGCTCACCTTGTCACTATGTGACAGGTGAGCTAAAAAGAATATCTAATATGCGCTAGAAAGAACCTTTTGGTAAATTAAATCACATTATAGTACTCTGGTAACCAAACAACAAAACTGTAACACAAGTGGCGTATTTGTAACAAAGGGGAATAACTTAATAATTAGACTATTGGTAATAACCACCATTTTTTGTTAGTTTTGATTACAAGATGAAAATAATGTTATTGGACATTTGTAAATGTATGAATGACAAATCAACTGTTATTTTGACCATAAAGACCTTTTAGTGATAAAGATTTAACAGATATTAATGAAACTTTTAAAGTCATATTGATCCTAGATTTTGACATGCACACATTTTTCAGGTTTTGTAGCTTCTTGCAATTTTTCAGCTACATGTATTTGTCTATTAAAAGGAAGATTTTTCCTAGTTTCTTTATAGAGATTACAGTCATTCGATAAAAAAAGAAAAATGGAATTTTAGTAAAATACAGGAAATACTTTCACTTTGAATAAAGTGTATATTTTCCAATCTGCAAAATTTCCTATCTTAATAATCATACAGTATTTAAGATACCCTACATGCAACACAATAAAGCTGATTTAAAAGTGGAACAAGCATTCCAGTTTTTTTGTGGACACATGAATGATGAATCAAGTGTTTGCAGGAGTTATCTTTCCTACATGCCTATTTCTACCTTCAGAACATCAAAAACCTTCGAGTTTTCGACTTGGAAAAAGTGAAAGTTTGGCTCAAATGTTGTCATTTTTTACATTTTAAAAGTTTATCAAATGGATAAATCTGGGCCTGTAATTAGAATCTACTTGTCATCTCAAATGTATACAAACATCAACAGCACGTCACTGAGATGCTCTTTTAAAGAAATATGTACTAGTTTTTTCATGTCAGCAGTGAAAACAATCAGTAATCGGTCAGTAATTGATTCGCCTCTGAATTGCTAATGCTATCTCTTTACAACACACTTCCATGTTACCTAATTCGCTGAAAACACCCCAAATTTCAGAGCCCTGTCTTAAACTTTTCACACTGGAAGTTAACAATATTGTGCGCATGTGCACTGATGGATATTATGGTGCTGACGAATCTCACATTACAAATTCAATGTCCATTTGCTTAACTTTTAATGTGTAGCTTTCCCTGCTAAAGTGGACTATTATAGCAATTAATATACTACAGTTATAATTATTTATAAAAAGGAAATCTTAAACAAATATTTTGACTCAATTTTACATAAATCTTACAAAGATATTAAAACTTAAAATAAAATGTTAAATACTAAATAACATGAATCGGTCATTATAAAAGCTGTACAAAAATAAGGATCAAATAAGAATAAAGGGAAGTAATTCAGAAAGCATATCTATTTTTAAATGAAATAAAGCAGTTTATCATTTAGCTTACTCCTACACAGTGATCTCCCTTGTCATTCGAATCAGGACAGTTAGAAAGAATCGCATGCAGATCTATATCCTGTACAACTAATAACAAGAGCTGTTGGAGGACAGCAACGCTCGACTATTCAACAGCCTTTTTGATTGAATGAATAAAAAAGGCGAAAAAGGGGCATAATTTAGTAAAAAAAAAAGCAAAATAGGGTTATGGAACCTGCATAGTGCTTATCAGCTCATGACAGTGGACAAGTGTGTGAAGTTTCAATCCATTCCCATAAGTGGGTACTGAGATACCAGCTTACATATAAGAATTTAACCAAAAACTCCTAAGTTGAAAAAGGGGCATAATTTTGTAAAATGCAAAGTTGAGTTATTGACCCTTTGCACTGCATGTCATATCATGACAGTGAACAAGTGTGTGAAGTTTCAATCCTTTCCCATTAGTGGATACTGAGATACCAGCTTACATACAAAAACTTAACCAAAAAGTTCTATGTTGAAAAAGGGGCATAATTTGTAAAAAAGCAAAATAGAGTTATGGGACCTACTTTGTGCATGTCATATCATGACAGTGAACAAGTGTGTGAAGTTTCAATCCATTCCCATTAGTGAGTACTGAGATACCAGCTTACATACAAAACCTTAACCAAAAATTTCTAAGTCGCAAAAGGGTCATAATTTTGTAAAAAAGCAAAACAGAGTTATGGCACCTGTGCAGTGTAAGTCAGTTTATCACAGTTAATAAGTGTGTGAAGGTTCAATCCATTCCCACAAGTGGTTACTGAGATACCAGCTTACATACAGAACCTTAACCAAAAATTTCTAAGTCAAAAAAGGGGCATAATTTTGTAAAAAAGCAAAATAGAGTTATGGAACCTGTGCAATGTAAGTCAGTTTATCACAGTGAATAAGTGTGTGAAGTTTCAATCCATTCCCACAAGTGGTTGCTGAGATACCAGCTTACATACAAAAACTTAACCAAATCGGGACGCTGACGCCGACGCAGACGCATGGGTGAGTCCAATAGCTCTACTATTCTATGAATAGTCAAGCTAAAAATGATTCAGATCATATGCTGTTTTATTACTGACGAGTGCATTATGTATTAAGGCTAAACTAGAGAAATCTTTATTATACATTTTGAACTATTTTTTCACAGCATATTTTCGTGCGCTTCGGTCACGTCTGGGTTTTTTCTGAAGTGTTTTAAAGGAACACACTTTCGCTTTTCAACTTAGCCATGCTCGATGGATCAACAGACTTAAAAACATAATTTTAATACGAAATGACGCATTCTTTAACCTTATTGTATTTACATATCTATGAAATTATCAACCGACTGTAGTACAATGTTCAGAAAACAGTTTATATCAATAAGAATATCTGTCGATTAGCCCGAAAAAATGGGCAAAAACCTTACAGCGGATTAATCTGTCATTCAGTGAAAATGGTTAGTCTGATATTTTTGCAGGCTCTGGAATACGGTAATTATAGGTCTCAACCACTTCGTGGTTTCAACCTAAAAACTTAACAAACAATTGCTAAGTCAGAAAAAGGGGCATAATTTTTTTTAAAAAAAAGGAGAGTTATGAGACCTACACAGTGCATGTCAGATCATGACAGTGAACAAGTGTGTGATGTTTCAATCCATTCCCATCAGTGGGTACTGAGATACTAGCTTACATACAAAATCTCAACCAAAAATTTCTAAGTCGAAAAAGGGGCATAATTTTGTAAACAAGAGCTGTCCGTAAGACAGCGCGCTCCACTATTCGGGGATTTGACAGTAAAATGAATATATGTCTGAATAAGAGACCTCTACTTTAAAAAGGAAGATACACCACGAGGCATAATTCCATCAACACAAATCTGAGTTATTACGATTGTTACCACACATGCAGATGATGATGATGATAAAGATATATTTTGAGTTTCAAGTCATTATCTTATATAGTACCAAAGTTATGTCCAGAAAACGAAGTCTGTAAAAATTTAAGTATAAAAGGGGCATAATTTGGTCAAAAACACAAATCAAGAGTTATGGGGATTGTTACCACACATGCAGATGATGACACATTTTAAGTTTCAAGTCTTTATCTTATATTGCATTAAAGTAGCATCCAGAAAGCGAAGATTGCAAAAAAGTTTAAGTACAAAAGGGGCATAATTCTGTCAAAAACACAATTAGAGTTATGGGGTATGTAGCCACACATGCAGATGATTATAAACAAATACTTTTAATTTCAAGTCATTATCTTTTGAAGTACCAAAGTTATGTCTGTAAACCAAGCTTTCGAAACAATTTAACATGAAAGTAATTCAAAGTATAACAGCTTGTTGACCTTGACCATGGGTATAATGGGCTCAGCCCCTACATATACATTGTTTGTATACTGGACAATGTTTATGTGAAGATACAGTAAGATATAGGCAATAGTAACAAAGATATGACAGAAAAACAAAGGTTGCCGAAAAACTTTAACCAACTTAAGAACTGAAGAAGGGTCACGCTGACGCCGGCACGAGTAGTATAGCCCCCCCCCCCCCCCCCATTCTGCAAATAGTGGAGCTAAAAATGAGCTACTAACCTAAATGCAAATATGTCTGTAGACTTAGTTCATAGCCAGTGGAACTTTTTCACCAGTCTTTGCTAAATCCAGTTGCTATATCCCAGTCCTCTTGTGATTCTTTGAAAATATGTGGTAACTGAGAAATAAGATATTTTTAGACAGGACTAAGGCATGTTCCAAAACAGAAGTCTTGCTCAATTTTGTCATTTTTCGGAATTACATTTGTACTTTCTGAGGTTTGAAAAAATTGGGTGTAATATTTCAAATGTAGGTAATTTCAGACAAGAAATAAATAAGTCTTATGGATAAAATTAAATAATTTTTTCAAGTCTACATAGTTTCCTCTATTTTCCCCATTAAATTTTTTAATTTCCTCTTCATTAAATAAGTAATTAATGTCTATGGTTTACCTCACCAATATATTTCTACTGCAATACATATAAAACCATGATTATTTTAAGTATATTGTGGCTGGGTGTGAGCCATGGGGGACATGCTTCCTTGTTGATTAGATATCTTCCCTGACCAGTTTCGTGCAGCAGTTGTGAACTTCTTCAGAGGACTTGACCATAATGACTAGGCAAGTTTGGTTTGCATTATGTGCAGTGTGACGCTGCATTCTGCTTATATACTCTCTGGGGCTGGTTGGTGCCGGTGCCGGAGCCGGTGCCGGAGCCGGTATAAGGCCGGTTTGGCTTTTACATGGCTTTCTGTGATACTCCTGGTGCCGGTTTCTATTTTTAGCAATGCTGTGGTGCTGGTAGTGATCTATTTTTAGGTGGTGCCGGATTAAATCTAGTTTTAGATTTTCAGAACAGTGCCACTGGTGCAGTGATCTGTTTTTAGTTTACGCTATGCCAGCACGACAGTTACCGTGGGCACTAACAATACAGTGCCCCAGAACAGAGAGTGGAAGCGAAACAACTCAAAAGATGAGGTAACCTTAGACATATCCAATATATGTATGCAGCTTTAAAAAGAAGCAACATAGATCCTAAGTATATATGTAAAGTGTCAAGTCATTAAAGACTACACACTAAACATGCAGCATAAGTATATCTAATCAAAATCATTGAAATCATGCATAATGACCCAGAGACAGCAAATAACACAAAAATATAAGATGTAACAGGTAACACTCTGGGATCTACAAGTTTCGTACTCTCAACCCAGTAGGGATCAATATTTACGGATAGAATGGGAATACTCGGCCATTTTATTTACCATAATTATTTTAAACCTTAAAGGCACTGGTCTCCTGATTGTAGGACGACAGAAAAAAGAAAAACAAGAGGGCCAATATGGCCCTAGGTCGCTCACCTGAGAAACACACAATAACAATGTAAACATGTTTGACCTAGTGATTTCATGGAAATAAATATTCTGATCAATTATCATTAAAATTGGAGCAAAAATCATGAGTATAAACAAGTATTTTCTTTAATTTGACCTAGTGACTTAGTTTTAGACCCTAGACTACCCATATTCGAACTTGATCTAGATTTAATCAAGGCAACCAATCTGATCAAATTTTATGAAAATCCAGCGTAAAATGCTGCCCCTATTGCATACACAAGGATTTTCCTTGATTTGATCTAGTGACCTAGATTTTGAACCAAGATGACCATATTTGAATTTGACCTAGATTTCATCAAGGCTATCATTCTGGCAACATTTCATGAAGATCAGTTGAAAAATACAGCCTCTATCGCATACACGAGGTTTTTCTTTGATTTAACCTAGTGACCTACTTTTTGACCCCAGATGACCCATATTCCAATAATATCTATATTTCCTCAAGAAAATCATTCTAACTTAATTGCATGAAGATCAATTGAAAAATACAGCCTCTATCGCATACACAAGGTTTTTCTTTGATTTGACCTAGTGACCTACTTTTTGACCCCAGATAACCCATTTTCAAACTAATCCTAGATTTTATCAAGATTATTATTCTGACTTAATTTCATGAAGATCAATTGAAAAATACAGCCTTTATCGCATACACAAGGTTTTCCTTTGATTTGACCTAGTGATCTACTTTTTGACCCCAGATGACCCATATTCGAACTTAAAATAAATTTCATCAAGGCATTAATTCTGACTAAAACTCATGAAGATTAATTGAAAAATACACCCTCTATCACATACACAAGGTTTTTCTTTGATCTGACCTAGTGACTTAGTTTTTGACCCCAGATGACCCATTTTCAAACTCAGCCTAGATTTTATTAAGGCAATCATTCTGACCAAAATTCATGAAGACTAATTGAAAAATACAGCCTCTATCGCATACACAAGGTTTTTCCTTGATTTGACCTAGTGACCTAGTTTTTGACCCCAGATGACTTATTTTCAAACTCAATCTAGATTTCATCAAGGTAATCATTCTGACCAAAATTCATGAAGACTAATTGAAAAATAAGCCTCTATTGCATACACAATGTTTTTCTTTGATCTGACCTAGTGACCTAGTTTTTGACCCCAGATAACCAATTTTCAAACTCGGCCTAAATTTTATCAAGGTAATCATTCTGACTAAATTTCATAAAGATCAGTTTAAAAAATACAGCCTCTATTGCATACACAAGCTAAATGTTGGCAGACGACAGACAGACAGACAGACAGACAGACGCCGGACATCGAGCGATCACAAAAACTCACCTAAGCATTGTTCAGGTGAGCTAAAAGAAAGTATTAGGAAATTTTTGCTATATTTCTTAAGAAAGCTTTAAAAAAAAAAAAAAAAAAAAAAAAAGATTTACAACCGACACTGGCTGCGTTTCCTGGATGATATTTTTATGGTGTGGGATCATTCCTTGGAAGAACTAGAACTTTTCATCAGAGAGTTAAACAGTTTTCATCTTGACATAAAGTTTACGCATACTATTTCACAAGATTCGCTCTCGTTTCTAGATGTAAATATATCCAAGGGAGAGAATTTATGTGTCGAAACTAACATATATGTGAAAGAAACAAATAACCACCAGTACTTGGACTATACATCATGTCATCCCAAACAATGTAAGAACGGTATTCCGTATAGTCAAGCAAAACGCTATAGACGTATAATATCAGATGATGACAAGTTCAAACATTCATTATCACAGCTTCGTGAATTCTTCGTTGACAGAGGTTACCCACATGATGTGTTAGACCGTGTCTTCCAAAAAGTAGTCAATATGTCTCAGCAAGAAGCTTTATAGACTCAAGTTGGGGACAAAAATAGTGTAATTCCTTTTACTATTGTGTATGATCCAGCACTTCCACGTATTGGTAACACTATTAATAAATACTGGAGTATTTTGAACCTATCAAAAAGCTTTACAACTAAATCCGTTTATGAGAACTGTAAACCTGTTGTTGCCTATAGACGTCCGAAAAATTTACAAGACTATTTGATAAGTTCAGAGTTCAATAAGCAAAGTGATAAACTTTATCTCTCACAGAGATGTAATGGTAGCCGATGTTCGCATTGTACCAATATCGAAACAGGTTCAGAATTTACCAGTCAAATGACTGGTCAAGCATACAGTTTACATCATAACGTAAACTGTAAAAGTAACTGTGTAATTTATTTGAATATTTGCAAAAAATGTGACAAACAGTATGTGGGACAAACTAAGCAACCTGTATCAAAACGCATGAACAGTCACCGATTTGATATTAATAGTTTTACTGACCCTACTTTTTCCTCAATGGTTGCATCACATTTCAATTTACGAGATCATTGCTTAAAGGACTTTTCTTTTATGCCTATTGATGTTGTAAGAAATGACATTGATCGTCTCTGCAAAGAAACAGTGTGGATACATAAACTGAAAACGCTCTATCCAGATGGTTTAAATTCTAAAGTTTTATTTGATATTAATTGACCAATTAACTAATTGTATTGATCTACATATATAGATATGTAATGCCGAGTATATCGTTGTTTTTTCCTATTTCTGTTTTTTATATACATAAGTATAGGAAATTTTGTATAAACACTATCCGACAATTTACTCGGTATGTTTGTTAAATCCGTTTAAAGGAACGTTATTTTAAATTTATTTAACATTGTAAATAATGTAGATCTAAACTTTGTATACATTTTACCGCCTTTTTACGCGACGTTGTTTAACGACGTCACGTCCGTTGTTTTTATTGTTATTCTTCCCTGAGGAAGGCTTAACGCCGAAACGTTGGAAGTTAATAATTATCTATGAACAAACGCTACACGTGTTGTTGTTGATTTTTCTTATTTGTTAAGAAAGCTTTGAAACTTATAACTGACAGTATTGTTTTGGAAACACATAAGGTTTTCACTAATTTTTACATTACAAGTGGGTCATGATGACCCTGAATTGCTCACCCGAATAATATCAGCCATGTTTCAAATGGCAAACTAATGCTAAAATATTAAAAAAAGTAGGTCAGTAGGTTAAAATCTACATTGTAGAAAAAATTCTTTTTGCGAAAATGTTATGAAAGTTGTGATTTTCTAAAAGACTCCCATTATGAACAACAGCTGTCCAAAAGACAGCCAATGCTCGACTATTTGAAATATTGTTCTAGAAGCAGGAACATTTTACCCAAAATGTTAAAACATCAAAAGAGTTTTAAGTTCAAAAGGGGGTCTAGATGACAAACAGTTTAAAGTTGAACTATGTACATTTCGTATTTAGGTGTGAGGGCTTTTTTTAGTACTTTTAGAATTTTATTCCGAACTATGCAAGCTACATATACCAAAATATATATATCACCGCCAACTATAAATAAATCTAATGTTCTTATGTCTGTCAGAAACTGAGAAACATCTAAGTCAGTAGCGGTATATTTCTTCTACGCTTTTAAGAAAAGAAAAAATGGATTACAAGAGTTGCAAGAATTACATAAGTAGGAAGAAGCCATTTATTATCATTATATTAAATTGACATAATGTTGTAGCTGAATATTATATACCGGTAGTACATGTTTGTCAGCATGATCTACAATGCACATGCTATGCAATTTGAAAATATTTGTTGTATATGTTTTGCATGGGCCGGTGGCCTTAGAGCAAATAAAATTTGTCATTGTCATTTTACCATATTAGATAAGAAATCGACAAGAGCACCACCTTGCGGGTGCAGACGCTCATCTGAATTTTTTTTGTCTCTGTATAATAGAAATATTGTCCTATCCATGATTTTGTAATTTTGAAATGTAGAGTTACAGTACTTCTTGTGCAGTCAGCTTTTAATAGCGAATAACTGCTGCAAGTTCTAATGCAATAGCATAGACAATGAAGAAGAAAAAAATTACCTTAACACAAAACTTCACCAAGAAATCTGATGTTCTAAGTCTAAAAGAGGCCATAATTCTTGCAAAAAGCAGGATGGAGTAATGTTTCATGCTGTATAGAGTCAGCATTTGATAGAGAATAAGTGTTGCAAGTTTTAAAGCAATAGCTTAGATAGTTTAGGAGAAAAGCTGACCTATCTGTAACACAAAACTTAACCAAGAAATCTGATTTTCTAAGTCAAAAAGGGGCCATAATTCTTGCAAAAATCAAGATGGTGTTATGTTTCTTGCTGTACAGAGTCAGCTTTTGATGGTGAACAAGTGTTGCAAGTTTTAAAGCAATAACTTTGCTAGTTTAGGAGAAAAGCTTACCTAAACATAAAACTTAACCAGGCAACGCCAACGACAAGGCCGTCACCGACCAAGGGTGACAATAACTCATCTTTTTTTTTCTTCAAAAAATCAGATGAGCTGAAAACTATGTTTTGAAATATTTAAATTAGTAGTTACTAGTTGAAGAGAACATGAACTTGTAGGTGAGCGACATATTCAGCTTGGTTACCAGCTGTAGGTGAGTGACATATTCAGCTTGGTTACCAGCTGCTTGGTTACCAGCTGTAGGTGAGTGACATATTCAGCTTGGTTACCAGCTGTAGGCGAGTGGCATATTCAGCTTGGTTACCAGCTGTAGGCGAGTGGCATATTCAGCTTGGTTACCAGCTGTAGGCGAGTGGCATATTCAGCTTGGTTACCAGCTGTAGGTGAGTGGCATATTCGGCTTGGTTACCAGCTGTAGGTGAGTGACATATTCGGCTTGGTTACCAGCTGTGAGTGACATATTCAGCTTGGTTACCAGCTGTAGGTGAGTGACATATTCAGCTTGGTTACCAGCTGTAGGTGAGTGACATTTCAGCTTGGTTACCAGCTGCAACAGGAGTGATGCTGAACTCTTGGGACCTTGTATGTGACAGCGGGAATCCTGCTGGTCTATTGGAAGCTCTTCTGTCTTACATGCAAAGCTTTCACAAAATGTCACTTTAACGTTTGAAAATGTGCACAATTTTGATGAAAAAGAAATGTTGGAATTATGTAATTGGTGCTATGAGGCCAAGTCTGGATGCATCTAAAGTTTGAAAGCATTTGGCAAAATTGATTTTGTTACACCAGCTTACATGCAAACTTTTTGTGACAAAGACAACAACAAGAGCTGTACAAACTGAAAAATTTCAAACTTTTGAACTAGAAACAACTGTTTTATTTCAAATGTTTACTGTGCAAATAATGCTTTGCTACAAAATCTTTCTGAGACCACAAGCATTAGTATTGTATAGATAAATATTGCCTAGAATAAATCAGATTAATTCAGAAATTCATTATTTTCTAAAAGTTTTGAAAACTGTACAAGTTGTATAGGTAAATACTGTGGAACAGATGTTCAAGGTAGCAACTCTTTTTCCCTCTGCTTTTTTGAGGACTTGGGACCTCCAGATTTCAAGTTTGTCGCTGTTCTAGTTAATATTTTTACATCAAATTTTTTTTTATATTTTTATCAAGTTTTTTATTAATACTGATAATTTTAATAAGAGCCATATAGAAGTACAATGTAGTCTAAAACAAGCAATTTTAGACAAACTTGAAATCAGGTAGCATTAGAAAAGAGACACTTTCCCCCCAAAAATTGCAAAGTTTATTCTAGAAAATTGATGCAATAATTCACCCATTTGAATTTCAAAAAGTTGAAGACTAATTAAATGTAACTATTTTGTGTTTATGAGTTTTGAATTAGCCCAATGAAATAATTCACCCATTTGAATTTCTGGAATCTAAAAAGTTGAAGACTAATTAAATGTGTATTTTTTTTTTGTGTGTGTGTGTTTTGTTTATAGTTTTGAATTTGCCCCAGTGTTCTTTTCTCCATGTGACTGCACATGGACAATACCTGTAAGTCGATTATCTGTGTCCATGCCTTAGGTAGTAGTTGCCAGGTTACTTGCGTGCCAGCCGAGGTCCGTCTTCCTAGGTACACCATCAAGTTTCACCTAAACACACTGAAAGAAGTAAAGCATATCATGTAATAAATATTAAAAGAGTTTTTACTAAATGATTCCTTATATAAAACCAACCCTGATCAAAAGTTAAAGATATACCAAGAAATGCAGCATACAAAAAATATATGTCAAGAACTTCAATGTTTGCTGAACTGATTTTAATCATTTGAATGCAAGCAAGTTTTCTTAACAGAGTCTATGAGGAAAATTAAAACTTTATTCACATAAAGCAGATATTCAAAATAAATGATTATGAAAAGGAGAAATAAAATGAACAGGTTTGCGCACTTGTTTTGGACATACTGTACAGCATTGATAGCTCCATGTTGAAAGGGGATGCGCAAAATGTTGTCCATGGTAAAGAGCCACCAATTTATTGTCCCAAACATATAGATTAACTAATATTGGAAATTTAAGTTTATGTGTTCACATTAACATCAGAAGGAATGGTGATGTGATATGTGACTGAGAAGAGCATATTTGTCCCATTTCCAAAAACTCCAAACATTCTTATTATTATTATCTTAGATTTACCCAACTATTATTATGTTTATGAGTAAGCATATGATTTCCTTAATTTACAGGAACAATTTTTTTTGTTCTTTAATCCCTTTCATATTAAACGTATTCAATATTCTAATATGCTTGTCTCTGTTAAAGTGATGAAGTGAAATTAGTGAGCTTTATTCGATATCTAGGTGCATACCTGGATGGAAACTTGAATCTAAAAGAGCATGTAAAACGAAAGTGTGGAACAGCAATGCTCAACTACTTCAGAATAAACTGTATCCGGAAATATCTTAACAAAGAGGCTACCGAAACCCTTGTGCTGTCATTGGTGATATCCCATTTAGATTATTGTAGATGTAATTCTGTATGGTACTGCTCAAAGCAAAGACAAAATGCAACAAATTCAGAACATGTGTGCAAAACTTGTCCTAAATCGAAGAAAATATGACAGTTCCAAGCAAGCGCTGTTTGATCTTCACTGGCTACCAATCAAAGCCAGAATCACATTCAAAATGCTCACCTACATGTATAACTGTTCAGTTGGAAACTCCAGAATATCTTTCTTAACTTCTCATAAAACAAACAGACAAGGAACTTGCGTTCTTCAAATTCCGTTACTGAGTGTTTCGTTGTTCCTTTCAACAAGCGCAAAACGTTCAACGACAGAAGTTTTGGTACTGTTAGACCTAAACTCTGGAATGAAATGCCTCTCGAAATAAGGAACTCAGACACAATTGATGTTTTCAAAAAGTTAAAAACTCATTATTTTGGAAATTACTTTGCACTCTTTTTGAGAATGTGACTGTGATTTTTAAGAGATTGAAGTAACGTGAACTGGCTGATTTTATTGTGCAAATACATTCGAATATGAAATATTTTACAACAAATACAAAAATACAGATTTTTGTAAGAACTTCTGGACATGTCGCAATAGCCCACTTATTCTTACTTAATAACAAACAGCTATCTTACTGTATCTTAATACTCTAATATTCTATTAATCTTATATGATGTTTGACCTTTTGTTTAATGCTTACTAAACAGTTTATTCACAATGATATTTATGCCCATTTATGTCATATAGAATGTCTTAATTTTTGTCGTATTTTTATGTATTTGTAAAACGCCATTGAATATGGCATGTCAAACGTTGCTAAATTATATATGTATGTTATTATTATTTTATGTTTGTTATTGTTATTCAATATCTTGTCATTCATATTCTAAAAGTCATTATTGTTATTCTATATTTCGTTGTTATTGTATCTTTGATATTGTTATTCAATGTCGTGTCATTCATATTCTAAGTCTTACCATTGTTATTGTACATGTCGTTATTCTTATTGTATTTTCGATATTCTTATGGTAAAATTCATTATTGTTATTCTATATTTCGTTATTCTTATTGTATCTTTGATATTGTTATTCAATGTTGTGTCATTCATATTCTAAGTAATACCATTGTTATTGTATATGTCGTTATTCTTATTGTATGTTCGATATTCTTATGGTAAAAGTCATCATTGTTGGTCAATATCTGATGATTCTATTTACAAAATGTGTCATTCTTATTCTGTTATGTGATTGTATTTGTATAGCGTCACTGTGCTATTTATATCGTGTGTGCTATTTATATCGCAGGAAATCCCACTTACAATAAGAATATGAAGCTTACAAAAACAATAATGAATATACAACAACAATGTCTTTTACAATAAGAATATCGAACATACAATATGAATAACGACATATATAGAATAACAATGGTTCACTTAGAATATGAATGACACGACATTGAATAACAATAACAAACACACAATAATAATAATATACATATATAATATAGCAACGTTTGACATGCCATAATTGAATATGTTTTACATAAAATAAGCGTTAAATCAAATAAAACAGTTTCAGTTTCAGCTGAAACACTCTTATGCTAGAATGATGTCACGAACATGCGGTGACGTCAAAGTTTTTGTTGTGACCAAGAAAGAGCGCTTCTATACTTTATCTACTGTTTTAGATTAAGGGCATATTAGAATGGAAATCCCTTTCATATTAAACATATTCAGTGCATCTTCTACTTAAATAGTTTATTTCTTTAGACATTATCTGCACTGTATGTACAAATCCTCATAGAATGTCAAATCTAAATTAACTATCATATTAGTCTGTGTTCAGACCCTGTGTTTTGTTTACAGTAGATAACTCCAGAGGCTATTCAAATGTATAATTACATCACTTGTCTTCAGAAGACTCTTTTCTATAATAACTAAATTTGAAACTGTAACCCACCATCTAATGGTTCTTGTAAACTCCTTTCATCTGTCAACCTCATTCTGACCAGCATGTCATCCATTTGTCCATTCTACTCTCCTGTATCTTTAAAGGAACCATGTGAATCATCATCCCTTCTTGTCCACATTTCCCTCAAACACTATAAATAGTATAATACATACTCCTAACTAATGGTAACATATAGGTGTCTATAACAGGTTATACTGGGTACTGTAATACAGTATTTCTTCAAGATTACTTCCTTGTGTAAAATCAGTATCTACATCTATAAACTGTTTGCTGAAATATCTGTAAGAGCTAGTAGTTGCAACAAACATGGCTACCCTCGTTGTCAATGGATACAAATCCTCTTGAAGAGGTTCCAAAAACTGTCGGTACATGATCTAAAACCTATCAATCAAAAAGTTATTTTCATCAGCCTATGAAGGACTGCATTCTAGGTTTAACCAAAACGCAAGTTTTTCACTTAATATTCATTTCCATTGACTATTTGTAGATGTTTGCCAAGGGCTAAATGGCTGTTTTATCTACAGCACAGATATTTAAGAACAAATATTAAAAAGACAGTTATTTCTACATACTGAAGCAATTTTTACGCAGAGTGTGGTGAAACTAAAATTCAAATGTAACAGTACAACAGAACTCTTTACAAAACAATACAGACACAAATAAAATTTTGGAAAAAAATGATTGATATGCATACCTGAACTTCAGTCTTTGTAGAACTTGTTATCTTCGTTCTGTCCTCAACTGCTAACAGGTGAACAATACCATTTTTTTCTAACCTCTTCAGAACCAGGTTACAGTTCTATAGCTTCCACTTGACATTTACTCCTAAAATTATTAATAAGTTAAATATTAAGATAACATATCCTAATTACAATCTGACCTTCAGTAATAGCATTTTAACACAAAAGTATTAAAAGAAAATACAAGTAAACAAAGGAAGCAAACAAAAGCAGCAATGAAAGTAGACATACAAGCTAGAGATAAATAAAACTAATTCAAATAACTGTCTCTTTGTACTTCCTTTAAAAGCATATAGGAAATTGTTGTCATTTTATGACAAACAAGTAGAATTTAAAAGTATGTCAGCTTAAAATATTTTTATTTCAATTATTCCATCATCACCAAAAATTCAACAAACAACAATACCAACATAAAAACCCCTAATGAACTTAAACTCCAATTAAAACAAACCTGCCTCTGTATAAACCAACAAAAATTATGCAAATGTGGTCAAGTAAACACAACACAATAACATCAAGAGCTGTCACAGGAGACTGCGCGCTCGACTATTTCGATGCTGGAAAGTGAAACTAGGCACATCTGACAAAGCTGGAACTGTCACTGGGGTGTTTAATGACTCCAGTGTGGATGAAATATTGGATAAGAGCTTGAGTCTGTGTCAAAAGTATTAAGTAATAAGAGATAAGAATCCAGTGTATCAAAACATCAAATAAGTATAATTCTTAGCAAAAAGGGGGCATAAATCATGAAATATTGGTGCAAGAGTGATGCACCTTGTGTCATGTTGAATCAAATCCATTTTGAAATAGCTGAGATATAGTGAAATGCATCAAAATTAACCTTTAATGCAAAGTAAAAGGGGGCATAATTCATGAAAAATTGGTGCCAGAGTTATGGACCTAGTGTCACATGATGGGTGATAAGGTTGAACAACTATTTCAAGTTTGAATCAAATCCATTCAGAAACAAGAGGACCATGATGGTCCTGAATTGCTCACCTGTTCCCACATGACCCAGTTTTGAGTATGACGTCGTTTTTTCTATTATTTGACATAGTGACCTAGTTTTTCAGCTCATGTGGCCCAGTTTTGAACTTGACCTAGATATCATCAAGATAAAAGTTCTGACCAATTTTCATGAAGATCCATTGAAAAATATGGCCTCTAGAGAGGTCAAAAGATTTTTCTAATTTTAGACCTACTGACCTAGTTTTTGACCGCAGTTGACCCAGTTTCAAACTTGAACTAGATATCATCAAGATGAACATTCAGACCAACTTTCATACAGATCCAGTGAAAAGTATGGCCTCTAGAGAGGTCACAAGGTTTTTTTATTATTTGACCTACTGACCTAGTTTTTGAAGGCACGTGACCCAGTTTCAAACTTGACCTAGATATCATCAAGGTGAACATTCTGACCAATTTTCATGAAGATCCATTCAAGGGTATGGCCTCTAGAGAGGTCACAAGGTTTTTCTATTTTAAGACCTACTGACCTAGTTTTTGATCACAGCTGACCCAGTTTCAAACTTGACCTATATATCATCAAGATAAATATTCAGACCAACTTTCATACAGATCCCATGAAAAATATGACCTCTAGAGAGGTCACAAGGTTTTTTCATTATTTGACCTACTGACCTACTTTTTGAAGACACGTGACCCACTTTCGAACTTGACCTAGATATCATCAAGATGAACATTCTGACCAATTTTTATGAAGATCCATTCATACGTATGGCCTCTAGAGAGGTCACAAGGTTTTTCTATTTTTAGACCTACTGACCTAGTTTTTGACCGCACGTGGCACAGTTTCGAACTTGACCTAGGTATCTTCAAGATGAACATTCGGACCAATTTTCATACAGATCCCATGAAAAATATGGCCTTTAGAGAGGTCACAAGGTTTTTCTATTTTTTGACCTACTGACCTAGTTTTTAAAGGCACGTGACCCAGTTTCAATCTTGACCTAGATATCATCAAGGTGAATGTTCTGACCAATTTTCATGAAGATCTTGTGTAATACTTGGCCTCTAGAGAGGTCACAAGGTTTTTCTATTTTTAGACCTACTGACCTAGTTTTTGAAGGAACGTGACCCAGTTTCGAACTTGACCTAGATATCATCAAGGTGAACATTCTGACCAATTTTCATGAAGATCTTGTGAAATATATGGCCTCTAGAGAGGTCACAAGGTTTTTCTATTTTTAGACCTACTGACCTAGTTTTTGACGGCACGTGACCCAGTTTCGAACTTGACCTAGATATCATCAAGATAAACATTCTGACCAATTTTCATAAAGATCCCACAAAAAATGTGACCTCTAGAGTGGTCACAAGCAAAAGTTTACGCACGCACGGACGCACGCACGCATGGACAACGGACGCTGCGCGATCACAAAAGCTCACCTTGTCACTATGTGACAGGTGAGCTAATAACTACTTTATAGTGAAAGTGCATCAAAACCTGAAATTATAAGTAAAAAGGGGGATAATTTATAAGTTATGAGTTATGGCCATTGTGTCATATGATGTGAGTATTGATGTTAAACAACTATTTTAAGTTTGAATCAAATCCATTTTGTAATAACTGAGATAGAGTGAAAGTGCATCAAAACTTTAACCTGAAATTCCAATCAAAAGGGGAGATAATTCATTAAATATTGGTACCAGAGTTATGGACTTTGTGTCATATGATGTGGGAGATGATGTGACACAACTGTTTTAAGTTTGAATGAAATCCATTTAGCAATAACTGAAATAAAGTGGAAGTGCACCAAAACTTTAACCTGAAATTCTAAGTAAAAAGGGGGGATAATTCATAAAATATTGGTGTCAGGGTTATGACTCTTGTGCAATATTATGTGGGTGATGATGAGGAACAACCATTTTAAGTCTGAAGTAAATCCATCAACAAGTCAAGTAAATAACAAAGATAAAGAGAAAGTGCATCAAAACTTTAACCGAAGTGCGGACGTGGAAGGACGCAGACGTCAGGTTGAGTAGGATAGCTGTCCATACTTCGTATAGTTGAGCTAAAATTACAGCGGGGTTTATTTTAGGGAACAATATATCTACAGGATCTTTTTTCTGCCCCCCCCCCCCCCAAAACCACAGAAAGACTTTATCATACCTAACTTTTATAAGCAATTGCTCTCTTCCATGTTTCCTAACAATTGGGTAATCCATCGTACGAACCTCATGTTCTTCACTGCCGAAACAAAACTTCACAGCTGAGGCTAAAATTTTATTTCTATTACAATAAAAATTGCATTTCAAGACAAAATAAATCTCAGTACTTCATGATCTGCTTTTAAATAATAGAATCAAAAAAATACATAACAAACATGAAGTACAAGTAAATAAAGAAGTAATATCAGAACAAAAAAGCAAAAATATGACAACATAAGATTTTTTCAGGCTGAAATTATAAAGCAAGTAAAACAGAAAAGGTTTAGACAAAAAACAAACAACACAAGAAAACACAAAAAAAAAAATGTTTAACTTACTCAAGTTTACAAAATCATTTGGTTTTATAAACTTTTTCTTTGCCCTACAATCAACCCATCCTCGATGAAATTGTGGTTTGCCGCAGATGTTTCATGCCTTCTACAATTTCTGGAGGATTGGGGGTATCATCGGCCAAGTCGAGTTCGCTCCTGGCATGCCTTTTACTTTTGGGTAACTGCTCAGAAACTGATCTGCTCACCCATAAATGGGTCGGTGAGGGTGCCATCTGTTTTCTTGTACATGGAACATTGAGCTTGTTG
Source organism: Mercenaria mercenaria (assembly GCF_021730395.1). Taxonomy (NCBI): domain Eukaryota; kingdom Metazoa; phylum Mollusca; class Bivalvia; order Venerida; family Veneridae; genus Mercenaria; species Mercenaria mercenaria. The sequence goes on along the minus strand of NW_026462105.1, from coordinate 38,183 downwards.
TGCCCAAGTAAAGTTATAAAAAAACGAAAAATAAAAAAAAAAAAAATATAAAAAACAAATATCCAAGAATATAGGTTTTAAACAGCACAATGGGTCATTTTTTACAACATAACTAAAGGAAGTGAAATAAAAAAAAAAAGACTATACTACCTCAACTTCAGCATTTGTAAAAATTTTAATTTTTACTTTTTTACCTATCCATCTTGCTGAAAAGGGGTGTAACCATTCTCCTGAACCCATCTCTTCACCCCCAAGTTTCAAAGCAAATTTGCGAACTTACTTCAAATAAAATAACAATTTACATTTCAACATCAATATTTTAACCTGTCTTTGAAATAAAATTTAAACAAGTACTTAAAAAACCCCATAAAGTGCAAGTAAAACATAAAATGATAGAACATAACACATACATCAACTAACATATACATGTTAAAATTTACGAAATCTGGGTCTGAAATTTTCCTATTTCAAAAAAAAAGGTATATAGAACTTGTAAAATATTTATTTCCCCTGAAACATAACTAAAAGAAAAAAAATTAGAAAAAAAGGACATATACCTAACTCCGGCATTTTAAAAGCCTGTATCTTTTCTCTATCCGCTTGTGACAAGTGGTTTAACACATTCTTCCTAACTCAAATCTTCGGGGCTGAAACGTTCCACAGCAGATAGTTATTTCTGATAAGACAAATTTATAAAGAAAACATATCCGTTTACAATATACCCTTTAAATAATATAAAAAATAAGGGTGTATAACCATACAATGGGAAATTTATATACAAAACAACTGAAAGAATAGCGAACAAAGAAAAAAAGACATATAAATACCTCTATTTCAATTTTTGTAAACCGAATCTTTAAACTCTGCCACCGGCTGATAGTGGTAACACTTTTTTTCCTAAACCCTCATTTTTTTCAGGGCAAGCTGATAGCTGAATTTCCTTCGGGAAAGCATTTTAAAATCAATTTACTTATACCAACATATAATTCAAAGAAAAAAAAATTAAAAAGGGAAAAGTTTTATGACTTACGAAAAAGTAAATTAAAAAAAAAAATAAATGTGAAAACAAAAAAAAACCAACGCAAAAACTGAAAAAAAAAAAAACCAAACAAAAACTGAAAACAAAAAAAAAATTTTACCCCAAAAAACTGAAAAAAAAACAAAATGAAAAGAAAATTTAATACTGACAAAAAGATGAAATTAAAATATGTAAATAAAAAACACGAAAACAAAACAAACCCAAAACACAAAAACTAAAAACAAAACATAACAAAAAAACAAAAACTAAAAACAAAACAAAACAATGCAAAAACTGAAAACAAAAAAAAACCCAACACAATTAAACGAAAACAAAATAAAAAAAACAGTAAAAGAACTATATATGACTAAAGAGAAAATTAATGTGAAATTTAAAAATATAACTTTTGAAAGTAATATGTATTTTTACAAATAAAATAAAAAAATAACACAGAAAAAAAAAGAACGTTTTTTTTAAAAAGTTGAAAGTATAACAGAGATCTTTTTATTACGTGCTGAAAAGTGACGTAACACTTTTTTCCCCTAAACCCTATTTTTTCTGAGCAAGCTAGGGCTGAATTTTTACTTCTGGGAAAGAATGCTAAACTTTTCTTCGGGGAAAGCTGATGGCTGAACTTTTACTTCGGGCAAGTGATGCTGAACTTTTATTCTGATAATGACAAAATTATAAAAACAAATCATTTTTACAATAGGGCCCTTATAAAGCTTTTTAAATCAAGTTACTTATACCACATGTAATTCAAGTAAAAGAAAAATAAAATGTGAACAAAGAAAGTACAACTGACTAACAAAAAGGAATTAAACGATAAAGAAATGTTAAATTCAAAAATATTACATTTTAAAAGTATATAAATTTGTGTTTAAAAGTATTAAATAAACAAACAACACAAACTGAAAACAAAACATAACAAACCAAATCTGAAAAAAAAAAATAACCAACAAAAAACGAAAACAAAACATAACAACGAAAAAAACTGAAAAAAAAATAAAACCAAACAATAACTAAAAACAAAAAAAAACCCAACGCAAAAACAAAAACAAAAAAAAACCAACACAATAATGAAAATAAAATAAAACTAACACAATAACTAAAAAACAAAATAAAACAACACCAAAAATAAAAACAAAACAATATAAAAAAGAACAATATATACTGACTAAAGATGAAAATTAATATTAAAAAACAACAAACACGAAAACAAAACAAACCAAAAACAAAAAAAAAAAACAAAACATAACACAAAAACAAAAACTGAAAAAAAAACAAAACCAACGAAAAAAAACTGAAAACAAAAAAAAACCAAACACAATAACTAAAACAAAATAAAACTTACAAAAAAACTGAAAAAAAAACAAATTGTAAAAGAAAAGTATAACTGCTAAAGATGAAAATTAATATTAAATAAACAACAAACACTGAAAACAAAACATAACCAACACAAAAAACTAAAAACAAAACATAACAAAAAAACAAAAACTGAAAACAAAAAAAAACCAATCAAAAACTAAAACCCCCAAAAAAAACCAACACAAAAAACTGAAAACAAATAAAACAAACACCAAAAATTTGAAAAAAAAACAAATAGAAAAAGAAAAAGTATATACTGACTAAATGAAAATTAATATGAAATCAAGTATAGATGCTTTGAAAGTAAAATTTAATGTAAAAAAAATAAAATCAGAAGAACCAAATCAACCGTGCATGAAAGACTCACCCAAAGAACCAACCACATCTGGTACGGAAACCTAAACGTTCCTGCCTAGGCGAGCCGACACAGCAAACTGAGGATCCTCCCTTCCCCCAAGGAAGAACCCGAGGCGGGCACCAAGGGTCCACCTCTGCCCGGTTGACAGAAGGGCCTATCCAACACTGGGTCTCGCCTACAACCATGACAACCTCCTCGCCCTGGCCTGGGGTTCACCCTGAAGACCTCCAGGAAAAAAGCCCTTTTCCCACCCCCCTGAAAATAGAAAAAAAAACACGTTCATGGTTTTTTTTAAAATACTGCTTACAGTTTAATGACTTGATTTCTTTAAATCTTAAGATAGGTTTACAATCTTTACTTAGCCTTCAATGACAATCAGTGTTAACATTTCCACATCCTTTACAGCTAGGCCGCGAAGTTACATGGCGTGTTTTCCCTGACAAAATTTTGCTAATTTTTTGTTTTGATGAAATTCTTTTTTTATTATTTATTTTTTGTAAAGAATTATTTTTCCTACATTCAAAATTTTGGTGGACTTGTTATCAAGTCCCCACGGGCAAGGACATACTATTTTTAAATTTTTTATATTTTGTTTTACAAAAAAGAGTTAAAAAAATATTTTGTTTGCTATTGTCGCACACTTCAATGAACAAAAAAACGAGAGAATTCCGGAGCATTAAATGAAAAGTAGTTTTTCAGACAAAAAAAAATTCTTAAAAAAAAAAGTGGAAATATTTTTCTATTTTTTTTTTTTTACGGGCCCATTGTTACGAATACTGAGTTTGAGATTGAAATATTGATAGTCAATTTTACCAGAACTTAAAAAAAAAATTTCAACTGTCGAGACTGACAATAAAATTTTGAATTTATTAACATACATCAAAATTTTTTAAAACATGAATTTAGATTAAAAATTTAAAAAATTAATAAATTTTTTATTATAAATAATCTAAAATTTTAAAAATTTTTGAAAAAATAGGATAAGCAATAAAATGCCTCCTTTTTCCCCGGTTTGAATTCAAAGTATGGCAGAGTTATTAACCTTTTAAAATACAACCCATTTTAAACAAAAAAACAACACTGTCACAGGGACATTTTAAGTGCGCTCAACATTCGATCGGATAGTGGAAAAGGGCACTGGGGAAGTTTGACATCACTGGAGTTTTTTAATGGCCCCAAAATGTGGAAAAGGGATTGCACAATGGTTTTATGTTTGTGTCAAAATGTTTAGTAATAAGAGAGAATTTTAAAAACATTAAATGGGTATAATTCAAACAAAAGGGGCAAAATTTAAATCCAAACAACTATTTTAAGTTTAATAAAATCCTCTCTGTAATAAAAAGATTAGTGAAAATGCATAAAATTAACCTTTTTTTCAAAACCTTAATGTGAAATTCAAGCAAAAAGGGGGATTATTTAGAAATATTGGTAAAAGGTCATGGACCTTGTTTCATATGGTTTGGGTGATATTAAAAAACAATTTAAAATTTTTAAATCAAATCCTTTAGTAATAACTGGACAGAGGAAAGAGCACACAATTTTCCCCTAAAATTTCTAGGTCAAAAGGGGAATAATTAGAAATATTATTCAAGAGTTTCACCCTTGTGCAATTGAGGGGGGGTGTGATAAGGAAAACCATTTTAAGTTTAAAACAAATAAATCAATTATTAAAAGGATAAAGAGAAAGTGCATCAAAATTTTAACCAAAGCGAGGAGGGGAAGGATGCAGATTTGAATAGGACACTCAATCTTTGAATATTGAGATAAAAAAGATGTTTAAACCATGCATGCCACTTAGCAAAAAAAGCAAAGTTTGAAAAAATTAAAACAAAAAATCTCTTAAAAAATTTGCTATTTTGTTGACTTTTAAATTGCAGGGAAATCATGTTTTTTTAATTTCGAATTTTGTTTTAGGGTAACCAACATGGTTTTGGGTTTATTCACCAGCTATATTTCTACAGCCAAAAAATCGGAAAAACGAGGGGGTCATGATGATCCTATATCCTCACTTTTTAAAACGGGCCTTGGAATCATCAAGATTCATTCTGAAAAATTTTTCTGAATAGGGTCAAAAAAGTGGCCCCAAAAGTGTTAACAAGCTTTTAGGGATTTGGGGAAAGCAAAAGTTTCGACATCACATGAGCCATTTCAAACCTGGCCTATAAATCTAAAGAAAACTTTCTGACCAATTTCATGAAAACGGGTCATAAATGTGGCCTCAAAGTGTTAACAAATTTTTTCCCTTTGATTTGACCCGGGACCTGGTTTTTAAACCCCTTTGAGGGTACATAACCATTTTGAATTGGGCCCAGAAATCATCAAGATAAAATCTATCAAGTTTCATCAAATCAAACTAAATGAAACCCTATATGGCGAAAATCCTAAATGGAAGTGTACTTCTACAAGGGTTTCAAGGTAAAAATTAAAAAAATTTTGTCATTTTTTTGGACAACAGAGAGCTTTTTAGAAAAAACCATGCCCCACAACTGCCCTATCAAAAAAAGTCAGTTTCTCAGATGGTTTTGACGGTAATCCAATTAATGGGCTGGACAGTGGGGTCTAATCAGTAATTAAAGGCCATAAATCAAAAGTGCCTGGGGGGATTTGACATTATGAAATTGGTAAGGTCTTATGGCCCAAAAACTTTTTTTAAAATTTGGGAGATTTATAAAATGTTCGCCTGAGGGGCAGACAAAGTAAAAAGGCCGATTTTTTGAATTCAAGGGCCTAAACCCCAAAAAGCCCCAAACCCATTTAGCTATTATCGAACTTGGCCGAGGTCCATGGTCAACACATTTTTTTCAATTTGGTGAAGATGATGAGAAATGTTCACTTTGATGCGGGCAAGAGTAAAAAAAGGGCCCATTTTTTTGGTAATTCAAGGGGCCAACTCCAAAAAGCCTGGGGCCCATTTGGCTAGTTATCGAACTTGGGTGAGGGGTCATGGTCAAAAACATTTTGTTCAATTTTTTTGAAAACGGGTGAGAAAAGTTGACTTAGATGCGACAAAATTAAAAAGGTGATTTTGTAATCAAGGGCCCTAACTCCAAAACGGGGGACCAAATTTTGGGTATTATCGAACTTTGGCTGAGGTCTCTTTGGGCAAACACATTTTGTTTAAAATTTGGTGAAGATCGGAAGAGAAATGTTCGACTAATTGCGGACAAGATTAAAAAGGCTGTTTTGGTAATTTAAGGGCCCTAACTCCAATACGCCTCGACCGATTTGGTAGTTATCGAACTTTGGCCCGGGCTTATGGTCAAACACATTTTGTTTAAGTTTGGGGAAAAACAAGAGAAAAGTTTTAACTTAGAGTGCGGACAACTTTTTTACGACAGACAGACAGACAGAGGGGTAAAAACAAAATGTCCCCACACCACTATTTGGGAGGGGAAAATAATTAAGGGCTGTTCACCCGAACCTGTGAAGGGGTCTAACAGATTCATCATGGAATCCCAAGACCTATCGTAAATGACGAGCTATTACCATTGCTTTTTTTTTCGTTACATTTGTTTTATCAGTTACACAAAACCAAAGAAATTTTAAATTTGGGCGGGGTGTACTGGGTTGGGGAACATCGTGCGTGTTTAGAAACTTTAAATACGACTTTTTTAGATATGCAAATATGGGTACCTTAGTTGGAGTCCTTTATCCCTCATACTTGTAAACACACTTTTTTATGGATATTTTCATCATTTTTCCCTTTAAAAAGAGGACCATGATGGTCCTGAAATTTCTCACCGTCCCCAAAAGACCCCGTTTTGAACGATATGATGTCGTTCTTTTCTATTATTGACATAGTGACCTAGTTTTTTAGCTCATGTGACCCAGTTTTGAAATTGACCGGATTAGGAAAAATTTTGACCAATTTTCATGAAAATCCTTGAAAAATATGCCTCTTGAGTCCCAAGGTTTTTCCTTTATTTGACCTAATGACCCAGTTTTTTTAAGGCATGTGACCCATTTTAAACTTGACTTAGATACATAAAGGGAACATTCTCACCCAATTTTATGAAGATCTCATGAAAATATGGCTGTAAGAGAGTAGCAATGTTTTTCTATTTTTATACTACTGACCTTGTTTTTTACCCCCACGGACCCCTTCGAATTTAACCCGTTATCACAAAGGGGAAATAAAAGACCAATTTTCATAAATCCTTGAAAAATAGGCCTTTTAAAAGGTCAAAGGTTTTTTTAATTTTTAGACGTACTGACCTTGTTTTTGATGCAGCGCCCCCGTTTTAAACTTGACCTAACGTCTCAAATAAACTTTCAGATCAATTTCATACAATCCCCTAAAGATATGGCCTTTTTAAAAGGTCCAAAGGGTTTTTTTTTTTTTTTGACCTATTTACGTGACCCAGTTTGAACCCGTCCCCAGATTCACAAGGTGACCCAGACCAATTTTCATGAAGATCCCTTGAAAAATAAGGCCTCTATAGAGGTCAAAAGGTTTTTCTATTTTTAGACCTACTGACTTGTTTTTTTACCGCAGTTGACCCGGGTTTTAAAAAATTGACCTGAATCATCATGATGAAATTCAGATCAAATTTTAACAGTCCCATGAAAAAAAATAGCCCCTAAGAGGTCACAAGGTTTTTTTTTTTTATTTGACCTACTGACCCGTTCTTGTCGGCACTGACCCAGTTTTAAACTTGACCTAGATATTTTGAAGGTGAAAATTTTGACCAATTTTCATGAAGATCCTTAAAAAATATGGCCTCTACAGAGGTCACAAGGTTTTTTTTATTTTTAGACCTACGACCTATTTTGATGCAGTTACCCAGTTTCAAACTTTGTCTAGATATCATCAAGATTAAAATTCAGACCAACTTTTATAAGATCCCCGAAAAATATGGCCTCTAAGGGGGGTCAAAGGGTTTTCTATTTTTACCTATTGACCTATTTTTTTTTCGCATGTGACCCAGTTTTGAAATTTACCTAGATATCATCAAGGTAACATTCGACCCAACTTTTATAAAGATCCCATGAAAAATGTGACCTCTAGAATGGCACAAGCAAAAATTTAGACGGACGGGCGACACGCGATCACAAAAAACCAAGGTGAGCTAAAAACGCCCTACTTTGATTTCGTTGATCACGGGATCCTCTCAGTCGATGCAATTTTTGCCGCACGGATCCCCTTTATCTCTCCCCCGGCACAGGACCCTCTTGACTCCTCCCCCCGGGACAGGGAAACCCCCTCGACAAAATTTTCTATCGGGAGGCACCTCAACTTCATGTTAGAATTTTTTGGGTTTGGGAATTTTATTGAAAATACATCGTTTCTAAGGGATAGATCATGGTTTTTTAACTTCCCTAATAGCTTTTTAAATTGAAAATAAATTTACAAACAAAGAGGGGGCCCTTCATGCTAGTGTCTAAAAGGTTCAGCGACACATCTGTACTTTCAAACCAACCCCGTCCCTGGGCACACAAGTCTGTACAGAAAACATCGGGACATATACTGTGCCCGAATTCCCAAACAGATGCGTGGGGTTTTCGAATGTGGTCGTGGCATTAACTTTTTTTTTTTCGTTCATACTGGGTCAATCTTTTTCACCATTGAAAAAAAAAAAAAATGAGTTACATTTAAATTTTATGCTATGTAATAAAAAGGTTATCCTCTTTGCATCGGTAAAATGCTCTGATATTCTTTAGCGGAAGAATATTTTTGCTGCAAAAATTGTCCTACTAATAACTAGGTGAAACAAGGGGGAACATTCTCACCCAAAATTCATGAAGAACCCTTGAAAAATATGGCCCCTTTTGGGGTCAAAAGGGTTTTTTTACTTTTGGGCCTAGTCACCTATTTTTTTTACCGCATTGACCCGGGGACCAAAATTTACCTAGATATCATCAAGAGAACATTCAGACCAATTTCTACAGATCCATGAAAAATATGGGCCTTTTGAGAGGTCACAATTTTTCTATTATTTGACCAATGACCTATTTTTGATCGCATTGACCATTTAAAAACTGGGCCAGAATTTCAAGATAAAATTCTGCCAATTTTTATCGACCCATGAAAAATAGACCTCTAGGAGGTCACAGGTTTTTCTATTATTTGACCCACGACCCCAGTTTTGGACCCCATGTGACCCAGTTTCAAACTTTACCAGATTCATCAAGGTGAACACGACCCAAATTCATAAAGATCCATGAAAAATTGACCTCTAAGTGGTCAAACAAAAGATACGCACAGACGGACGACAGATGCTCGCGATCCAAAAGCTCACCTTGTCACATGTCGGTGATCTAATAAAAAAGCAATGTACATAGCTACGCCATTCCGGGGCCATATGTTTTTTTGCACAAAAAAGTGTTTAGGGGCAAAAAATTTTATAGTTCGAGCTGACTGCGTGGGGTTCATTGTTTAGACAGAGGTGTCCTTCCCAACTGAAGGGGGCCGTTTTCTCATTTTCTACAGAGAGGGATCCGATTGGGATACACCGTGGAAGGAAGCATTAATGTGGACATGGTCAAATACTAGAGCCGATTAAAAAACCAAAACTGTTTTTTGGGGGTGAGAGTTGGTTAGTAGGTGATAGAGATGACGGATACTACAAAAAAACACTGTCGCAGGGTGGAGCTGGATATTAAACTGGTTACATAAGAAAGCTGCAATGATCACTGAGCCCCCCCTGGAAAACCACATAGTGCGTTTTCGACCGCATGGACCCAAACAGCCCCCACATATGTGCATTTGGTTTGGATCCATGCGTTCGCTTTTTAAAGCCCATTTAATTAAAAGAAACTGTTAGCGGGAAAACAGGATCCTGACCCGATTTGTGGTTGCACAGGGTGATCTGGATAAACTGGGCGCAAAAAAACTTTGATTTTTTTTTTTCGGGACCCATTTTAAGACCCTATGGATCATGAGTATCTACAATTTTTAAGTCTGTGTCAAATGACAAAATTTTTTAAAAGTAAAAACAAAGTGTACCAAATCATTAAGTAAGAAAAAAGACATACATACAAAGGGAAAAATTTTGCAACAAGACGCCACCAAAACGGGCAAAAACGCCCGAAGGGTTTCATCAGAGGTGGGGGCAAAATTTAAAGAACTTTCTGTTGAAGGGCCCCAAAGACCGGAAAAACAAAAAAAAGAAATTCCAAAAAAAAATTTTAAATCCATAAAAAAAATTTTTACCCCGGTAAAGTTTTGTCAAAATACATTAAAAATTGAATGTACCCCTCCTGTTGTACCCCAAAATGTGGCCCCGGTTTTTCCCTACGCCAAAAATAAAAAGTTTTAAAACAAGCTATTTATAGTAACAAAAAAGGGAAGTAATAAAAAAAATTATTTTAAAGAACAAAAGAGGGGGCATGTGACCCCAAATCGCTCAACTGATAAATGAGCCACATTTTTTTAAATGGCAAACGATGCAAAATAAAATATTAGAAAGTGGTCAGTAGGTCACATTCATGGAACTGAAAGTCAGTTTTAAGATCGGGTTTTTAAAACTGTAATGTCCCAAATTTCAAGGCGTTCTCAAAAACAAGAAAATAGGGCAAGGCCACAGTAAGGTGACTGTAACACTTGGGGACATCAGGGAAAAATAAATTTAAAAGTCGGGAAAAATGACTGATAATTTTTGAAATTTTTTTTCCCATATAACTCTAATAACAAGTACCCCAGGGGAGAGCCCCTTTTAACCCCCGGGGATAATTTTAACAATCCTATTAGAGGTCCAAGGCAATAATACATACCAAATACGAAGGCCTAGGCCCTTTAACTTTTAGACAAAAAAAAGTTTTATTTTTTTTCCCTATATAAGTCTATGTTTAAAATTGGGACCCGGGACAAGGCCTCTTTTTTACCCCCCAAATTAATTTTTTACAATTTTGGTAGAGGACCACAAGGCAATGCTACATACCAAATATCAAAGGTCTAGGTCTAGTGGTTTTAGACAAGAAGATTTTTAAAGTTTTTTCCTATATAAGTCTACATAAAACTTGTGACCCCCGGGTGGGGCCTCTTATCACCCCGGGGGCATAATTTGAACAATCTTGATAGAGGACCATAAGATGATGTCACATGACAAATATCAAGGCTTTATGTCTTGCAGTTTTGGACAAGAAGATTTTTAAACTTTTTCCTTTCGGTTGCCATGGCAACCAGAGTTCTGCATGGAATTAATTTCTTTGAACAATTTTGAAAGGGGACCATCCAAGGATCATTCCTGTGAAGTTTAGTATAATGCTGCCCAGTGGGTTTTCAAGAAGATTTTTTTTAGAAATGTTGACGGACACACAACGCACGACGGACACTGAGCGGTCACAAAAGCTCACCATGAGCCTTTGGCTCAGTGAGCTAAAAAAGAGATCTGCCAAATAAAAACAAGAGCACTGTAATGCAGAGCATTTTACACAAAGCAAAGTCATATATGACCTTTGACCCCTAAGTGTGACCTTGACCTTGAAGTGAGTCATCCAAAACATGCGCTCTGCATGTCGCCTCAGTGTGGTGAACATTTGTGCCAAGTTTCTTTGAAATCCTTCAAGCAGTTCAAGAGTTACAGAGCGGACACAGCAAAGTCATATATGACCTTTCACTCCTAAGTGTGACCTTGACCTTAAAGCTAGTCATTCGAAACAAGTGCTCTGCACTTCGTCTCAGTGTGGTTAACATTTGTGTAAAGTTTCTCTGAAATCCTTCAAGCAGTTCAAGAGTACAGAGCAGACATGAAACACACTTACAGGACCTTTGACCCCTAAGTGTGACCTTGACCTTGAAATGAGACATCAAAAACATGCACTCTGCACGTCGTCTATGTGTAGTGAACATTTGTGTCAAGTTTCTTTGAAATCCTTCAAGTGGTTCAAGAGTTACAGAGTGGACACGAAATTGCTAACTGACAGACGGACAGACACTGGCGTCATAACATATGTCCTTTGAATGTATAATAAAGTGGAAGTGCAGTGTTTCGCAAGGAAGTATTTTGGGTACATTACTTTTTCTATGCTATGTCAATGATATGAGTATTAGTAATAAGTGCAAATTAATTTTATATGCAGATGATAGTGCTATCCTATTTTCACAAAAAGATCCAGATGTAATTAAAATGTTCGAGAAAAAGAACTTGAAAACTGTAGCAAATGGTTAGTTGACAAGAAATTATCACTGCATCTTGGCAAAACTGAATGTATCTTGTTTGGTTCTAAAAGAAAACTAGAAAAGGTTGAAAAATTCAATGTATATTGTAATGGTCATACCACAGAATCACAAAATTGATCACAATCTTTCTACTACATCCACAATTAACAACATTGTTAAAAAAGTCAATTCTAAAAAGTCATTTTGACTGCACTTCTTCATACTGGTGTAGTGGTATTTCAAAACAGTTGAAAAATAGATTACAAGTGACTTAAAACAAAGTTATCAGGTTGTGGTAATAAGAAATCTTTGAAAGTGTCAGATTTTTGTAAGGCGTAAAAAAAAATGTGTTTCCGGTATCCCGACCTACCCTAAAGGGGGGGTCGCAGTTAGGTGTCTGCGCAAAATGTTTTTTGATTTTCTCTATATTTTATGACAATATACCTACATGTATTAAGTTTCATTCACAAGTGTTACTGTTATCAGTTTTGACTTACTTTTATAGAAATTCACATTTAAAGTGGGTGGGGTAATTTGACATGTAACCAGCCAGGAACACAATCTCCGCCGCGTTTTTAAAAATGGTTCAAACTTTTTACCTGGAACTTTCGTGATAAAATAAGTATGCAATGGACATTTACACAACATGTTGCGTTTTAAATTGTCTTGAATACTTTTTTCAACTCAGAGCCACAAAGTGGCCTAATCAAATTTACTGATTTTCAATGGACGAACTTCACCAAAAATCTAAAACATTTTTTATTAGTTGAGATATTTAGGTGTTATTTTCAGCAGATATTGTAAGCTAAATAAACATTAAAATGACAATATATCAGCACACTCTGATTAATATTGGAAGAGTGGTACACTCTCAAACTAGGGAAAAGTGGGTGGGGTAAATAAACATGCGAAGCTAAACATTCGAAGCAACACAACTATAGGAATAATAATTTTGCAGTTCAAGAAATGGCCTCAGATTATCTACTTCTATCTTAATTATGCCTGTATGAGTGGTGGGGGCATATAGATTTGGTCTTGTCCGTGCATCCGTTTGTCTGAGCATCCGTCCTTCGCCCGAAGTTCTTGACGCACCTAGCTCAAGAAGCATTTGATATAAATTGATGAAAAATTGCATCGAGTTTTTATCGTGATATGTACTTGCGTACCTTTTATTTTTTGTCTGGCTCCGCCCCTTCTTTCCAGAATTATGGCCCCTGACATAGTCAAAAACACATATTTTCACTTTGTGACACGCCTAGCTCAGAAAGTATTTGATATAGATTGATGAAACCTTGCATGAATCTTAACCATGATATGAACTTGCGCACCTTTTATTTTTCTATGGTCTCTACATTCTTTTTCCAGAGTTTTGGCCCCTGAAATAGTCAAAAATGCACATTTTCACGTTGTGATGTGGATAGCGCAGAAAGTATTTCATATAAATTGATGAAAACCTGCATGAATCATTATTGTGATATGAACTTGAGCATCTCCTATTTTTCGCCTGACTCCGCCCCCTATTTCTAGAGTTATGGCCCCTGAAATAGTCAAAAATGCACATTTTCACCTTGTTGTGCGCCTAGCTCAGAAAGTATTACATATAAATTGATGAAACCATGCATGAGTCTGCATGATATGAACTTGTGAACCTCCTATTTGTCGTCTGGCTCCTATTTCCAGAGTTATGGCCTCTGAAATGGTTCAAAATGCATGTGCCTAGCTCAGAAAGTTCGATGTAAATTCATGAAGCACTGCATGAGTCTTGATTATGATGTGACCTTGCACACTTGGCATTCTTCTTGAAAACCTTAGCGCTTATTACAGAGTTATTGCCCTTAAAATATCCAAAATAGTGGATGTTTTGTTTGTGATGCTCATAGTTCAAGAGGTATATGGCCTAGAATGATGAATCCTTTGTATAAAATGTTTGTTGAGGCTATATCCCCTTAAAACTGCAAACATGAATGATTGAATTATTGCCCCTTATTTGTGACAAATGTACCAGTGGGGGCACACCATGTGTCCTACAGACACATTCTATATCAAATACTTTCTGAGCTAGGCGTGTCACAAGGTGAAAATATGTGTTTTTGACTATGTCAGGGGCCATAATTCAGGAAAGAAGGGGCGGAGCCAGACAAAATATAAAAGGTACGCAAGTACATATCACGATAAAAACTCATGCAATTTTTCATCAATTTATATCAAATACTTTTTGAGCTAGGTGCTTCAAGAACTTCGGGCGACGGACGGACGCTCAGACACACGGATGCACGGACAAGACCAAATCTATATGCCCCCACCACTCATACGGGCATAATTAAGATAGAAGTAGATAATCTGAGGCCATTTCTTGAACTGCAAAATTATTATTCCTATAGTTGTGTTGCTTCGGATGTTTAGCTTCGCATGTTTATTTACCCCACCCACTTTTCCCTAGTTTGAGAGTGTACCACTCTTCCAATATTAATCAGAGTGTACTGATATATTGTCATTTTAATGTTTATTTAGCTTACAATATCTGCTGAAAATAACACCTAAATATCTCAACTAATAAAAAATGTTTTAGATTTTTGGTGAAGTTCGTCCATTGAAATTCAGTAAATTTGATTAGGCCACTTTGTGGCTCTGAGTTGAAAAAAGTATTCAAGACAATTTAAAACGCAACATGTTGTGTAAATGTCCATTGCATACTTATTTTATCACGAAAGTTCCAGGTAAAAAGTTTGAACCATTTTTAAAAACGCGGCGGAGATTGTGTTCCTGGCTGGTTACATGTCAAATTACCCCACCCACTTTAAATGTGAATTTCTATAAAAGTAAGTCAAAACTGATAACAGTAACACTTGTGAATGAAACTTAATACATGTAGGTATATTGTCATAAAATATAGAGAAAATCAAAAAACATTTTGCGCAGACACCTAACTGCGACCCCCCCTTTTTGGCCCGACCCTAAATGTTTTTATGGCCTTGGAGAATATTTTTTTCAACTTTTTTAACAAAAAGATGCAAAACTGCACTTTTTATGCTTTAAACATGGCCAGTGATGTTAGAAATCAACTTACTGATGCTCTAAAGGCATAACCCCCTTATTTGTAATCATTTTTTGACAAAAAAATAATTTCCGAAAAGTCTCCCTTAATAAAAATAATTTCCAAAAAAAAAAAATTTTCCGACCTACCTACCCTAATTTTTTTGAGCATGTTACCGGAAACAAAGAATTTTTTTTTTAGGCCTAATATTGGATGGCTTAATACTGAAAACTGAGTTAAACACTTAAGACTCAATCATGTTCACAAAATGTTCAATAATAGTTGTCCAGCTTATTTGATTAATAATTTCTCTCTTGTTTCTAAGAAACATTCCTATAGTTGTAGACATAGTGCTAACTCCTTTCATGTAACTCAGGTGGAAGTTTTACATCTACTGCTTTTTATTATCAAGCTATAAATAACTGGAATAGCCTTCCTAATAACAAAAAAAAAAAAAAAAAAAAAAAAAAAACATGTATACTTTTAAATAAGAGCTGTCCGTAAGACAGTGCGCTTGACTTTTCTCAGTGCTTGACTCTGAATTAGAGCTTTGTCAGTAAAAATTTTATAAAACTTTAACCAAAATATCTAAATTAAACTGGGACATAACTCTGTCAAAGTTCAAAGAGTTATGGGGTTTGTTTCTCCTGGGGTAGACTTTGATAGTAAATAACTATTTTAAGTTTCAGGTCAATAGCTTTGATAATATTAAACAGAGATATTTGACTTTATCAAAAACTTTAACCAAAAATTCTAAGTTACAAAGGAGCATAACTCTGACAAAATTCAAATCAGAGTTATGGGGTTTGTTTCTCCTGATGTAGACTTTGATAGTAAATAACTATTTTAAGTTTCATGTCAATAGCTTTGATAATAACAGAGATATTGACTTTATCAAAAACTTCAATAAAAAAATTCTAAGTTACAAAGGAGCATAACTCTGACAAAATTGAATCAGAGTTATGGGGATTGTTTCTCCTGATGTACACTTTGATAGTAAATAACTAGGTTTCAAGTCAATAGCTTTGACAGTACCAGAGATATTTGACTTTATCAAAATCTTAACCAAAAATTCTAAGTCAAAAAGGGGCATAAATCTGTCAAAATTCAAATCAGAGTTATGGGGATTGTTTCTCCGGTGTAGATTTTGGTAGTAAATAACTATTTTAAGCTTTGATAGTAACAGAGATATCTGACTTTATAAAAAACTTTAACCAACAGCAGCGACGACACTGACACCTACCCCGGTGCGAGTGAAATAGTTCTACTTTTTCTTCGAAAAGTCGAGCTAAAAAGGCAGTCAAATGGAACTCACTGAATGTATGAAAAGTGCTGAACAATCAGATTGTATCTTTTATTAGTTGTATGACATCATTTTATCATTTTTGGACAATATTCTTGATTTATTCTGTGATATGTATGTCATAATTGAATATAACCGTGATATTTGTGATACTTGAAACAAACATATCAGGGATTTCTTTGGTAGACAAATACATGTAACTCTTGGTTAGATTATTATTCATGTTAGTAAGAGTTGTCTTTCTTGGGCAAAAGTTTCACAAGGACCCCATTGGAAATAAGTAGTAATACTTTATGGGTTATTCTGTGATTTCTTTATTTATTTATATTTATTAGGGATGGGAACAATTACCGATTTTACTATTCAATTAATCGTTAATTTTTTCGAACGATTAATTGTATCAAGAACGGGCACTTGTTCCGTATCACGCACTAAACGTTATGGAAATAAAGGGAGGTAATTCAGTCATCAAAAGTTTACGATTCCAGGCAGCCTAACGTGCAACTGTATTGTATATATTTATTTTTCGTGCTTGTCATTTCCCCTGTAATGACAAAAAGTAATAAGTGCATTAAAAATCCCATAACAAACAAACAAAACAAAAATACGTGCGCAGACAATTTCAGTTACATCAGGGACAACAGATTACACAAGACTCGCACCCTGGCGTGAAACTGCAAACTTTCGCAAAACAGCCTTTAGTCAGGGCTCGATACTACGACTCTCTAGGGGTGACAGGTCAAAGCGATTTGTTTTACGGCCCTTTTCAACAATTTCAGTTATATCAGGGACGGCATATTACATAAGACTCGCACCCCGGCGTGAAACTGCAAACTTTCGCAATACAGCCTATAGTCAGGACTCGATACTACGACTCTCTAGGGGTCACAGTTTTATCATCCGAAGAACGTTTGAAATATTTCCAAGCGGTAGACTTTGACAGCATTTTGACACAAATATCACTAAGAGAACAGTGTTGAACGATTTGAACAATAAGAATGAGGAAGAATAACAGAAATGTTTTGGATTTTAAAGACAAAATGAAAATTTAGTACTGAATTTTAATTGGTGGATGTATTCGATTGGATAATCCGCTTGTTCTAACAATTAATCTGTTTTGTTTGATTGGTGGGGATATTTAATGGATGATTGCAAACCGCTAATTCGTCCAAAAGAGATTCTCATTTGAGGTGCAGATCTGCAGGTGTGGGAAACATTTAAAATTTAATATGACAAACTCGTGTCATCAGTCAGGGACACTTCATTGTACAAATTAGCGGGAAACAAAACAAGTTTTCGCACCTCCGTGTCGGTGTTTTGATAATCCTGTCTGTATTGAATGCAGCAACGTCTGGGTTAATTTTAACCAGGATTTTTTTGGAGATGAAATTAGGGAAAAACAAATTTTTAATTTTTTTTTTCGATTAATCGACTACCAAACTTGTGATCGATTAATCAGCCAAACGAACGATTAATCGAATAATCGCTCCCATCCCTAATATTTATATAAAAGAGTTAGTTCACTTTTCTTTTTAATCAATCTGAGATACAATTGAATGTTTGTTTGTAATGATGTTGTTTTATTATGTGATATTTGTAACATTTGATCATAACATATATTTTCACGAATAAATCTATCTACCTATCATCAAACCTTTAACCAAGGAGTTGATGGGGATGGAGGCTGATGCAGACGCTGACACCTGGCCAAGTAGGATAGCTCTCCATACGCTTTGTATAGTTGAGCTAAAAAAAACATTTGTATATAATTATTTTGAAAACAATCTGGCAATTTCCGAAAAGATTCTCAATTTCTGCAATAGCTGTATTAGGCAGACCTATTCCTACTCCTAGCAGTCATGTGTCTTAACATTTCTGATAGATCTTTTATGAGACCACACAAGAAACATAAATTTTGTGTGATTATGTTAAAGGTGTTTAATCACATTCGAGCAACATTTTAGGACATTTTTCAGTTTTCATATCTATTTAATTACCGGTAAGGAAGAAAAAAGAGCCATCACATAGAGTTAGATCGCTATTGGAAATGTATATTTCATTAATTTTTATGAAATTTTGTAATTACCTCCCTTTAATATAAAAATAACAAAAATTAGACTTTCTTCCGAATTCAATATAATTTCCTGTTTTATATTTGCATTTAATTGACACTGGGATATTTCAACTACATGAAACAGGTAACATTTAAAACAGTGTGTAGCTTTGGAATTGATCTAGTCTCAATCTATCATATTTGCGCAACCAAGATAAACAAAGGGAGGTAATAATAAATTTATAAACTTAAACTTCTAATCAATTTTAGCAAAATAGTGTACTTTCCAAAGCAAGTTTTGACAACTTTATTATAATAGTGTTTAAATTCATATTATTAGACCTAATTTTGATATATGTTTATTTAATTCATACTTATATTAAAATAACACTATCTTGGTTGGGCAACCAGAGTAGGAAAATCAAACAAGGATACCATGTAAAAATACTTCCAGCGACCAACTGGTTATGTATTGAACAAATTTATTAGTTGACCAAAATCTGATTAACCACCTTTATAATCAGGCAAGCAGTACAGTTGGTTGGTCAGTTCCGGATCATAGGGGTTCCGAATTACAGCACTGTATACACTTATATGACAAACATAATCATTTAATCCTTAGCATGAATATTTGCTTCAATGATGGAAATAACATACTAAAACAGAACTTTTGCAGATCACAGGAATGCGAAAAGAAATCGTATTTTGTCAATCTATGTGATCCGGAACTCACGCAACAGGGACACAACACAATCGAGAAATTGTTTTTTAAACAAGAAAATATTTTTATATTTCCAACTTGCCAATGTGTAATGATTTGTTTGGATGAGAGAAAACAATTTTTATTTCACAGGTGTCTCAGTGCGTTTTAGTTTTATTGAAAAATGATCATGAATAGACCAAAATGATCCATAATTGACCAAAGTGGTGACACCACTGTTGCTCCTACAGTATAATTATTTACTTTGGATTTTCAAACCAAATGTGGTGATTTAAAAAGCAAAATGATTTTCCTTCCACCCTGTGCAAAAATGTGTTTTTAAAAATATGTTTTCGAAGCTCAATAACAAATATATCACTTAGTGATATCGACAAGTCAAAAAAATATAACAATATTCAACTCTCGAGTACAATTATTTGGACTGGATTCAAAGAGTCCCTCCAAAAGAGACATTTTATTGATCTATTATTTGAACTGGATTAGCACATTCTGGGATTTCTAAAAAAAAAAAAAAACAATATAAAAAATCCAGTTTGGCAGAGGATCATCCAACAAACATATACCTTCATTGTTTATGAAATATGACCAGCTGTTTCACTGTTTCAGAGGATTATGGCTAAAGTGGCGGCCACGATGTTTTAAAAAATCAAAATAATTTAAAGAATTTGGTAGAGCCTTGAGGGTTGTTGTGATGTTGTGTCTTTTTTGTGTACACAATCATCAAAATATCCCAGATAAAACATCGCCGACATCAGAGGTTACAGACATTTACAGAACAGAAAAAAACGTAAACAAACTCTAACATATACCTCCCTGGAAGTCCCCGGCCTCCGCCGCTACCTCCGCTACCTCTGCAGTCTCTCCGCAACCAAACCACTGCCGTATCTTCGCCAACACTCCCATCACAAACACACAAACTCGTCTCAGCGCCATAATATACAAGCAAACAGTCAGTTTGAACAGAGAATTTTAATCGGTCTAATTTTGGCGCGGAAAACCTGCTTTTATACTAGAGGTAACTCTTACTAGAGATCACGCTACTGACATGTGAGGCCCGTAATAGCCATTCTAAGCGAAATGTGATTCGGCTTGGTTTTCACATGGAAAACAAAGAAACAACAAAACAAACAAACACACATATCGCCTTAGAAAGAACATAGAGTCTAGTTGCCCGTATTTCTCGCCATGTATCATACCCTCTGGCTGACAGGCTTGGTTTCGGTCATATTTCTGTAATTATATCTACCTAGATGTAGACCCACTGTCTGTATCCGACCTATCCAGTTATGGCTAGCACTGATGCAGCAGACTAATGGTTTCCCTTCCCTCACCCGCCCCCGGCGCCTAAGCTCTCCCATCCTCATGACCCCAGCACATCGGCTCCCTTCTCTTTCAAGCTAGAATTTGACATATGACCAGCTTCGTAAGTGTCAACAACATCAAGCATGGGCGAGCATAGGCAATCTTGAATATATAATTTCGTCCAATATTGTCCTGGGTTCTTGCCTATAGAACATACCTACACATGTCTTTGTTCACCGTGGCGGATACTGCCAACTAAGATATTATGTTTTATTATTACCTTTATTACCTTGGTAGAATCACAAACTATAATTAATAATGTTATGTATATCTATTTGCCTTTTTTCTCTTGAATTCGCTGGGTACTATCAAAATTAATTTTGTTTAACTTTTCTTATTTTCTCCGTGTCAAGCTCAGACTTATTATTAAAGAAATACAAGGAAGATAAAAGAAACCTTTTCGAACTTAGATTAAAATTATTCTTAGTACATCTAATAACAGGCCTAAGCCCTGCGGTAGTGGTAAATTGCAGTGACGTCTGGACAATATTGACTATTTCTGTGGCATCTTTTGCTATCACAACTCTACTGCACCACTTTTCTCCTTAAATGTACTTTAAACCCAGAGAAGATCGTGCATGCTCATCATCTATGTATACAGTACCACTAGAGTCGTATTTCTTTTGATTACTCCCCTTTAAGGGAACTGCTTCTGTAAAAATGTATTGCCTTTCGATGATCTTTACTTTTACATTTTTGTCACAGTTTTGTAATTTCAAAGATATGTATACATTTACATGTATAATACTTCCAAATTAGTTCGCATGCTGAAACATGTTTAGTGTTATTGCATCTTGCAACAGATGAAAGTGTGTGTGTGTGGGGGGGGGGGGGGGGGGGTGGGGGGATCTTTACTTTTACATTTTTGTCACAGTTTTGTAATTTCAAAGATATGTATACATTTACATGTATAATACTTCCAAATTAGTTCGCATGCTTAAACATGTTTAGTGTTATTGCATCTTGCAACAGATGAAAGTGTGTGTGTGTGGCGGGAGGGGGGGGGGGGTGTAAATTCGTAGGTCGTTGAAACCATTGTATGTTAGCGTAATACAATAGAAATAAGTTACAAATGCAAATCAGACTGTTTCTTGTTTCTGCCATCAGTTAGCGGGAGACCAATGGTACCTATTTATACTACAAATATGAAGTGACTTCTCGATGTTTGCTTAAATATGTAAGTAATGATTCATTCATATGTTGATGTAACAGTTATATCTCGGTAGATACATTGATAAATGTAGTGAGAAAAGATATAAGCACTTTTATTGTGTACTCTATAGTTTTAGTGTTATTCATGTCTACACTCGCACTTTATTCAGATAATTCTCACATGGACGGGCCTCTTACAAAAATATTACGTGGTCACACATCAGGTAACAATATCGCACGATTATACGCTTCGATTATGGTAGCTTGGATGAATGAGCAGTAGCCTACAGCCAAAACTAGTTTTCTATCATGTATCAGTCGTTATAGTATTACTTATCTACCGCCTGACAGTGTCGTAGCCAGACACAAATTTTATCCGAGGCAATCTAGGGGGTCCAGGGGCATACCCTCCCCCCTGGAATATTTGTCCCCAGGAAGGCTCTGGTGCGTTCTGGAGCCCTCTCAGACTGTGTTATGTAACAGTAAAAATCGTCACTTTAGCCCTATTTCACAATTCTACTTTCATATTTTAAGAAAGAAATATTTTGATAACAAGGATATTTGGGGATTTATATGGTCGGATACAATCATTTTTGTAACTAAAAGGCAATAAAATCAGACAACCACCAATAAAGACATACAAGAACATGCTATTCATCAGTTTACTAGTAGTTTATTAGTTTATATAGGTCGAGATGGGGTAGGTACGGGAGGGAGCTCTATCCGTGTTGTGTGTGTGTGTGTGGGGGGGGGGGGGTGCGGGTCAGGTAGGAAATGGTGGCTTCTGGTGCATTTTTCGGTCTAAATTTTAAGGTATGGTGGGGATTTCCCCCTCATTTTAGTGGGGCCAGTGGGCTTTCTTCCTGGAAAATTTTGAAATACAGATTCGAAATGGTGGCCTATGGTGCATTTTTGTCTTGATTATAAGGTACTGTAGTGGGGATGGCGGGGGGGGGGGCATTTTAGGGGCCTCTGCCGCTGAATAGAATTGAAATACAGACATGGTCTAAATGTTAAGGTATGGGAGGGTGTTCTCCCATCATTGTATTGGGGTCACGGGGCTCTCTTCCTGGAAAATTTTGAAATACAGATCAAAATGGGTCCTTTTTCAACGTTGAGATGTGACCCCGTCAAAATTTCAACATTAAATATTGATCAAAAGGTCCTATTTTAACGTTGAGAATTGACCTCGTCAACATTTCAACATTAAATATTGATCAAAAGGCCTTTTTTCAACGTTGAGAATTGACCCCGCCGACATTTCAACATTAAATTTTGATCACTGGGGTCAACTTTCAACGGGGTCAATATTTAATGTTACACCGGCATCAATCTAGAAAATCCTAACTATGGTAGCGAAGAGGTAAGCTATAAATCTATACTACTTCTGTAAATAAAGAACAAACTGAAAGGCAGATATTTTAATTAAAATTGCAACGCGCACAAGAGTTGTATCTCTATTTGCATATGGATCATTGCCTTTATAAGCTAAAAAATAAGGTCCGAAAGTCAATGAACAAAACTTGCGGGTAGGCTAAATTTTAGTAGTAGGAAGGCGGACATGTAACAAACAAAAATATTTTTTAAACGATAGCCTTATTTAGGTGTTTTATTCACATCTTAATAACTTACTTTTTAAGTGTATAAATAAGAAATGTAACTATATATCAATTATCTTATATTATACACTCATAGGCATTTATAATCGGTCACCTATGATTTTTATATATTTCGTTAAAGACCTGCTCCAGTCCTACCTTTTAACCTTAAATTGTCACTGAAAAAGCATGAAAACCCTGACTATGAACAGTGACGCCTGTCAAAATAGAGTCTATTTTATATAAAATTCTATATAAAATGCCTGTGGTTTTGCGTGCCAAAGTGTGGCACGAGGCCGTTAACTGTTAGCTGTTGTAATCATGGGTTGCATACACACAATAGAATTTGAATAGCCGCGGAGCAGGGCTTTAAGACTACGCTGAAAATAAAACAATAAAGTATACCACCATGCAAAATCAAAATTATAATGATATCGATTTCTTCATTACGATGAAAAGGTTGAAATTGTTGATCATTTTATTTATATAGGTGTTAAATTTCTTTATACTGGCAATTTGTTAGGGGCTGGACCAAAGGGTCTTATCACAATCTACTTTCATTATTTGATCGTGTAATTATGAATGTAAAATTAAAGCTGCAGATGTTTGATACAATGGTTGCACCTATTTTATTTTATAAGGTTCTGTCATTTGAGGCGTGTACAATTATACTAAAGTAGATAGAACTCACCTGAGATTTTGTAAATATATACTAGGTGTACGTACAAAAACACCTAATAATGCTGTCTATGGTATACTGGGGAGATAGCCACTATGTATTGTAGCAAAGGAGATATCTATTAAATTTTGGTTAAATATAATGAAATCTGACCATTCATCATTATATAATTAACAAATAATCAAGGCCTTCGAGTGGTTTATCGTCTGATTTACCACGGTTCAGAGTTTAGATGCGTAGGAATTGAACCACGAGGACGTTAGCACGAGTGGTTAAATACTGCAGCATCCGAACGATGAACCGTGGTAAATTAGACGATAAATCACAAGAAGGCTGTGATTGTTTTCATTCCTACATGCTCATTGAAATATTTTAATAAATATTATGCTGGACTCATTTACCCGAGGAGTAATGTTTCACACGTCATGCGGCAACTTGACGCCATAATTGACGTCATAATGCTCTCTTACCGGTCGGCGCGTCACCGTTGTTTATTGCAGATTATAGAGAGCTGGATTTCCTTCTTTGTTTAACTGGATATCAAACCGAGTCATGTTAGAATATGTATACTGACCAGTGTAATAATATTGTTGGAATTTGCTGGGCAAGTCGTATTAATTCTATTATTGTCTATTTGGGTTTTTCACATCTTTTGAATAATTTCAATAAAGATTTTAATTATTTTCCTATGATAAAAAGAAGATTAAGAGATCAATATATTTCAGGACTGGAATGGTTCACTTAATTAACCCTTACCCTGCTAAATTTCCATTATCAACTTGTCCATCTTTCAATTTGTACAGTACCATTAACTGTTAAAAGGGGCGCTTACCAAAAACAATACTGAGTGACTGAATGGCAATTAATACAGGTCATGATCTTATTTTTTAGCTCGACTATACGGAGTATAAGGAGAGCTATCCTACTCGACCCGGCGTCGGCGTCTTTCCGCGTCCCCACCTTAGTTAAAGTTTTTTTTACACATTCTCTTTTTTCAACTTATCTCTGTTGTTACTTGATGGATTTGATTCAAACTTGAAATACTCATTCCTCAGCATCATCCACATCATCTGACCAGGGCCATAACTCTGACACTAATATTTCATGAATTATCCCCCCTTTCACTTAGATTTTCACTCTTTCACTTTCACTCTATCTCTGTTATTACTGAATGGATTTGATTCAATCTTAAAAAATTGTTTAACATCATCACCCACATCATATGACACAAGGTAAATAACTCTGGCACCATTTTTTCATGAATTATTCCCCCTTTTTACTTAGAATTTCAGGTTAAAGTTTGGTGCACTTTCACTCTACCTCTGTTATTACTGAGTGGATTTGATTTAAACTTAAAATATTTGTTCAGCATCATCACCCACATCATATGACACAAGAAGCGTAACTCTGGCACAATTTTTCATGAATTATTCCCCTTTTACTTAGAATTTCAGGTTAAAGTTGTATGCACTTTCACTCTATCTCTGTTATTACTGAATGGATCTAATTCAAACTTAAACAATTGTTCAACATCATTACCCTTATCATATGACACAAGGTGCATAACCCTGGGACCAATTTTTCATGAAATAGTTCCTTTTTTACTTAGAATTTTAGGTTAAAATTTTGATGCACTTCCACTCTGTCTCTGTTATTATTGAATGGATTTGATTCAAAATTAAGTTGTTCAACATCATCACCCACACCATATGACACAAGGTGCATAACTCTGGCACCAATATTTAATGAATTATGTCCCTTTTTGCTTATGATATACTTATATAGTGTATTGATACATTTTATCTTTACCTCTCTAAAATACTTTCAGTTGATATTTTTGACATAGACTCAGGCTATTGTGCAATATCTTCATCCACAGTTGGAGTCATTAAACACTCCAGTGACAGCTCTAGTTTCCTCAGATGTGCCCAGTTTACTATCCAGCATCGAAATAGTCGAGCGCGCTGTCTCCTGTGACAGCTCTTGTTAAATTTGCAGGCTGATCTTGATCTGCACTTGTCGCAAAGACAAAATCGTGTCCAGCATGATAAGGGTTAATAATAGCTATAAATTAGACTATTATAAGAAATTTAAAAGTACATTTTGTTACAAACATTACCTGGATAAAATTGAAAATGATTCACTTCCTATTGAGTTGTCTCGCTTAAGATTAAGCTCACTGGATTAGATATTGAAATGGATAGATTTAGAGGGATTGATAGAACTGAAGATTATGTAAAATGTGTAATGCAAATGTCACAAAAACTGAATATCATTTTTTATTATGCTGTACTAAATACTCGCAATTCTGAAGAAAAAACTTGAATTATATATCATGGCCACCAATTAATAAATTTAATATTTTAATGCCGTCTAAAAAAACCCAAAAAAAAACATTGTATAATTTGACTCGGTTTATTAAAGAAGCTTTTGAAATTCGTAATAGTACTCTGGAAGTTATAACTGTTTCTTAAACTGAACTATTTTTGTATATTTTCTTTTTGTAATTTATTGCTGTGCTTATTGTCTTTGTCATATTTCCTGTTTATAATTTGTAAATTGTTTTTGCTCATTATGCCAATAAACGTGAAACTCGTTAAGCCATTTTAATGGAAAATTACCATCACGAATAAATAGCATATTAGAGGAACAAATCCGTGTAATTCAAATATTATCCAAGTTATCGCAATTACAAAAGTGACCGATTATAAAACTATATGGGTGTATATATCAATGATTTTGTATTAAAGGTTACTGCAATCCTTCGTACACGACACCCACCAATAATTACCCAAAGAAATCGAGTTCGAGCTGCTTTGAGAGAAGCTGATCCTGTTGGAACAGCTTCACGTTGGTCAAGAGTTATTCAACGCAGGCGGTATTCCGTTCCTTCACCAAATGCAGTGTGGCATTTAGACACCAATCATGCATTAAGAAGATACACACATAATTATGTTACACCTTATTATCCTCTGCTGAAAGCGGAGGGATATAGTTTTGGGCATGTCCGTCCGTCCTTCCGTCCGACAATTTCCCTTCCGCTCCATAACTTTGACTCTTTGTGTACATTCTTTTATTTAGTATTACTTGTCACAAATGTTTACCATCATGAGACAAGGCCCAGATCCGTAACACCACGGTCAATGTTACACTTGGAGGTCAAAGGTCAAAAGGGTTCATTTTTCGTTTCTTGTCCGTAACTTTTTTCCTGCATGGAGGGATTCTGAAATAATGTTCACCATCATGAGACGATGTGTCAACTCCCGTCTTCAAGGTCAAGGTCATATGTAGAGGTCAAAGTTTGAAAACAGGATACATTTTTCGTATCCCGCCAGAACAACTACATGCATTATGACTGAATAACTTTGCAGAAATGTTCACCATTATTAGACAGTCACATCACCAAGGTCCCTAGCTCTATGCCCAGAACATTTGAACGATGTAAATTTTACACAATTTTTTGAAATTGTCATAAAGAAATAGCTAAACTTAAATTGGTCTTGATAATAGCCTGCAGTTCATTGGTGCACACCTTGACGATATAACTTGAAGTGAAATCTCTGCAATTAAATTATTGCCAACTGCATCACCTGCCTACTTCTAACTTGTTTACTACAAATAGTTACGATCCACTATGTCGTGTGGCTTCGTTTGTTTCAGCGGATTCAATAATGAAAATGTTGCTCATCAGATCAGCTAATCTAAGCATTATTAAATCTTATTTTTGCCTCCTTTTGCTTTATATACTCCTTGGTTAAGAAGTTACAATCTTAAAGAGAATTCCTATAATGTTTCCTTTCATAGATTTTTATCAAATTTATGACAGGAAAAAGTGTGCTGAAAACAATGAACAAATAAAAACAATGGACCGCGCCATGAGAAAACCAACATAGTGGCTTTGCGACTAGCATTGATTCAGACCAGCCTGCGCATCCGCCCAGTCTGGTCAGGATCCATGCTGTTCGCTTTCAAAACCTATTGCAATTAAAGAAACCGTTAGCGAACAGCATATAGATCCTGTCCATACTGAGCGAATGCACAGTCTGGTCTGGATCCAAGCTGGTCGCAAAGCCACAATGTTGGTTTTCTCATGGTGCGGCTCATATACATGTACTTTCTTGATATCATTGTCCCATAAATGTATAGGTCACCATGCTAAAGTATGTTAAGACCGCTTAATACAACACCTGTTCGGGCGTAAAATGTCGCGAACCTGACCAAATTGATTATGTCTGCTAAAAGGTAAAAAAATGTTAAAACAAGAAATATCTTTAAAAATGATGGTCGGCGAATTGTAATAAGGAAAGAAGTTTATGAATTTTTCATCTAACATTCATCTTTCATCAAACATTTTTCAAATTGCAAAACTAAACACCGCACTTTAACAATTTAAATGGTTCTCTTTTAATTTTTCGCAAAGGTTTCGTAGGGTTGCAATTTTGTTTCGTTTATCCTTAGACGAATAATTACAGCAGTAGTTTGATGAAGATTTATGAAGCGGTTCATGAGAAGAGGTCATTTAACGTGTTTATATTTTTAGCTAAATTGGTCCCTATCTCCATTTGTAACAAAATAGCAGGAGACCTTACGATATTGTTACACATCGAGTTTGATAAAAATCCATTACATTTTAGTGGTTAATGCGAAGAAAGGCATATCTACTTTTAGCTATAGTG
The DNA here is from genome assembly GCF_021730395.1 of Mercenaria mercenaria. Classification (NCBI taxonomy): domain Eukaryota; kingdom Metazoa; phylum Mollusca; class Bivalvia; order Venerida; family Veneridae; genus Mercenaria; species Mercenaria mercenaria. The sequence goes on along the minus strand of NW_026462105.1, from coordinate 9,761 downwards.
GTCCCTAATAGGGCCCAAGTTCCTATATAAATAAATTTGGAAGAGGACCTTATAATGATGCTCCAGACCAAGTATGACAAAGATCCACCAAGCTGTTCATGAGACGCTGTATAAAGGCATTTCTAGTTTTAGCTCTAGCAGCCCCTAAAAGGGGTTAAATGTCCTAGCTGAACAAAGTTGGCTGCGGGCCTAATAAAGATGCTACAAATCAAGTTTGATTAGAATACATGAGAAAAAATCAATTAAAGGATTTTTTTATTTATTATTTTTATTTATTTCTAAAATAGGCCAACTGATCCCGCTTTAACAAATGCATATCCGCTATTCATGAATCTTTGGACAATGACGTCACACCTATAAAAATGTGAAGGTCAAGCAAAACATAGAATTGTTTTTATTTCAATATTTCTGTTTCATAAGCAAAGTTTGACCGTAGTCATATCACATAGATGAACTGTATGCAGCGTACCTTCATTTCAATGTAATGGGATTCAGTCATTATATAGCATATATATAATAAAACAGATTTCAACTGAGTTCAATATTTGCATACCATACTAAAGAAAAATATTCATATATAATAAATCAGTTAAATAATTTATAACAAATATATCAAAGCAAACAAGTACTCATTTTAATATGCAATCTGAATAAGTCACAAAAGCAAGAAACCTTTTCATATACAGACGACAATTGTAACAAGGAAAATCTTTTAAAAAGCACTTCTCTATATAAAAGACTCTTATCACACCCTTATTCATGTGATACGCAGACCGTATTCAGCTCTTTCTTTAATTTGATATATGTTGGTATTTGAACAGGTTTTTATCATATTTATTAAACTTACTTATCATTTTGAGATATATCAATATTCTTGCTAAATATACTGAGCCAAAGATAGCTTTAAAACTGTGAACAGCGTCGTTTAGGATAAACGCTTTGGCTACATTTCACTCAGCGTAGCACAATCAACAGAGTGAAAGAAATTGACACTCTCGTCCAATCAGACAGAGCGTTGCATAAATCTTCCATTTTGATAAATTATCTCTAATGCGTTATCAAGTAGTTTGATTTGCAAACTGAAGTCACGTGGCATAGGTAACGAAAACGAATTTAGACGGCATCGCCGAAAAATCCCTAATCCTTTCTATACTCGAATACCAAATGATCTGAAAGGAGATATTGTCGTATCAATACAAAGTTAGTTATCTAACATTATATGAACATTACTGTCTTTGTATTAAGATGCGCTGCCAAAACACAGCCACAAATGGCAAGTTGCTTGATACATGTCAATACAACTTAAACAAGTTTCAACATTGATTAGTAATGATTACTGATAAAACGTTCTAAAAATGTTATTTCAAGATACATGATATTTAAGATTGTCTGTCACATGTTTCAAGAAATGTTGACTTCTCTTCAATTTTCCATAAATAGTGTCTGCGGCGGAATTCCCTTTATTCGACGCCGCCCTGAAGGCGGTGTCGAGTATATGGGATACACTTTTATTTCGGACCCTGTAGGTTAAAGGTCAGTAATTCAAATCCTTCTTTGTTTCATATAAAAAACGACAACTTCATATCGTCTTTACGTATCTTTAGAGAACATCACTTTTTCCTACACCTATTTTTCACGAAAGTTCTATCACAAATTAACGAAAAAATGAAAAGAAAATAGGGGGTTATGTAGTTCCTAGTGAAATGCCAGTCAGTTGTGGTCTGCTACCCTAAAAACGGCGCATATTTACTCTCGTCCGCGCAATAAACACCTACTCCCGGTTTCGATCTGCAAAACTTGCCATGTGGGGTGTATGAACATGAAAACCGTCTCATTTCATGCAGAATGTCTTCTAGTAGTGAGAAACGGTGATTAAAGCACTCGTGCGCAAAAAATGGGAAAATTAGGATCTATTTATTATGGACTTCTTTCGACTACACCACGGAAGCACATTTTCGACCGAATTACTGACCTTATTCCTATAAGAAATGTTTCTTTTCAAATATCACATAATTTTCATTTCTATTTTCAAGAAAGATGTAATACCAAACATATTGCCAAGTTTCATTGTGAAATTTCGAGATTTTAGAGAAATATAGACATTTAATAGAAGCCACCCCCTACCAATTTACTGGGCTAAATTTTGGCCCTATGGCCCTTTTATTGTATATTTTGGTAAAAGTTTCACTCGTTTGCATTATTTTTCACTTGGATTCTGAAATATCATTCATTCCGTCATGAATAAGACCCAAAAGGATGCATTTTGTGCATTTTCTGACATTCTGGAGACAAAATACTGGCTTTTTAATCCCAGAAATCGCTGCTGAATAGGCGCATTTTCTCAAAATATGGTCAAAATTCAAAAATTTTCAAATTTCACTATTATTTTGCATTGAAAACACCCTTTTATATCATAAACAACCGATCTATGACTATTAAGACTAATTGCGATGTGTTTCGAGAAAGTCTTATTTCAGCTCTTATAGGTTAAAGGTCAGTAATTCAAATCCTTCTTTGTTTCATATAAAAAACGACAACTTCATATCGTCTTTACGTATCTTTAGAGAACATCACTTTTTCCTACACCTATTTTTCACGAAAGTTCTATCACAAATTAACGAAAAAATGAAAGAAAATAGGGGGTTATGTAGTTCCTAGTGAAATGCCAGTCAGTTGTGGTCTGCTACCCTAAAAAAGGCGCATATTTACTCTCGTCCGCGCAATAAACACCTACTTCCGGTTTCGATCTGCAAAACTTGCCATGTGGGGTGTATGAACATGAAAACCGTCTCATTTCATGCAGAATGTCTTCTAGTAGTGAGAAACGGTGATTAAAGCACTCGTTCTACACGAATTTGCGCAAAAAATGGGAAAATTAGGATCTATTTATTATGGACTTCTTTCGACTACACCACGGAAGCACTTTTCGACCGAATTACTGACCTTATTCCTATAAGGCTGATCACTACCAAATAGAATGTAAGCCTCCGCAGGTCTAGTCACAAGTAGTCCAAATATAAATAGTACTAATCTTTTTTCCTTTCCTAGTGCATTTTCTCGGCAGCAATGTGCTTACTTTTACCCTACCGCGTTTCAGTATGTATCACTTTGCATTGTAATGAAATCGGCATGTTCCTATCGCATGCTAGATAAAAATGGCGGCGTAAGAATTTAATGTCACGAAAAGAGAAATTGAAAGAAGCGAAAAGTAGTAAATTCAGCGGGTTGTATTTAACGAACTGTAGTTTTCTTATATAAAAGTTAACACCCCCTTTTCTTTTTGTTTTTCTAAAGTAGCGATCTAGCTCTTTATGGGAATATAAGTCTCTGAAAATCTGATATGCTAGAAAATGTCGAAACACCGTTATGAAGTGAGTGGATTTTATATGAAATAAAGAACAGCTGGATTTAGTGGTGTTCAGCCTATAAGGGGCAATACATGTTATTTTCTGAAAGCCCTCGAAAATGAATGGAAATGCCATTAATCTATTCTTTATGATGTAAAACGGTAACAAATGGCTGAAAACGCTTAAATTTCTTGTGTTTTTGGAATTTAGATCGAATTTTCGACCAGGTGGCACTATTTTGGTTCGTTTTAGGACCTAGTAAATGTCTTTTCTCGCATTTTAGCACTTCATTTGTCTAAATAATATTGAAATTAGCATGTTTCTGAATGAAAATGACAAACATCGTAACGATTAAATGGATGGTAAATGTAAATTCCACGAATAAGGTAAAATTAATTGAAATATTGCTTGCACAGGCTAAATTTTGCATATTTTGGGGATGGGGGTGACCTGTAATGAATGGTTATTTCTCTACATTTTCTCAATATTTTGCACCAAAACAAAGCAGAATCATTGTGAAATAGGTGTACCTTGAGAATGAATGCAAATTCATGGAAAAATCAGACAAAAATTTTCTCTTATAGGCTGATCACTACCAAATAGAATGTAAGCCTCCGCAGGTCTAGTCACAAGTAGTCCAAATATAAATAGTACTAATCTTTTTTCCTTTCCTAGTGCATTTTCTCGGCAGCAATGTGCTTACTTTTACCCTACCGCGTTTCAGTATGTATCACTTTGCATTGTAATGAAATCGGCATGTTCCTATCGCATGCTAGATAAAAATGGCGGCGTAAGAATTTAATGTCACGAAAAGAGAAATTGAAAGAAGCGAAAAGTAGTAAATTCAGCGGGTTGTATTTAACGAACTGTAGTTTTCTTATATAAAAGTTAACACCCCTTTTCTTTTTGTTTTTCTAAAGTAGCGATCTAGCTCTTTATGGGAATATAAGTCTCTGAAAATCTGATATGCTAGAAAATGTCGAAACGCCGTTATGAAGTGAGTGGATTTTATATGAAATAAAGAACAGCTGGATTTAGTGGTGTTCAGCCTATAAGGGGCAATACATGTTATTTCTGAAAGCCCTCGAAAATGAATGGAAATGCCATTAATCTATTCTTTATGATGTAAAACGGTAACAAATGGCTGAAAACGCTTAAATTTCTTGTGTTTTTTGGAATTTAGATCGAATTTTCGACCAGGTGGCACTATTTTGGTTCGTTTTAGGACCTAGTAAATGTCTTTTCTCGCATTTTAGCACTTCATTTGTCTAAATAATATTGAAATTAGCATGTTTCTGAATGAAAATGACAAACATCGTAACGATTAAATGGATGGTAAATGTAAATTCCACGAATAAGGTAAAATTAATTGAAATATTGCTTGCACAGGGCTAAATTTTGCATATTTTTGGGGATGGGGGTGACCTGTAATGAATGGTTATTTCTCTACATTTTCTCAATATTTTGCACCAAAACAAAGCAGAATCATTGTGAAATAGGTGTACCTTGAGAATGAATGCAAATTCATGGAAAAATCAGACAAAAATTTTCTCTTATAGGCTGATCACTACCAAATAGAATGTAAGCCTCCGCAGGTCTAGTCACAAGTAGTCCAAATATAAATAGTACTAATCTTTTTTCCTTTCCTAGTGCATTTTCTCGGCAGCAATGTGCTTACTTTTACCCTACCGCGTTTCAGTATGTATCACTTTGCATTGTAATGAAATCGGCATGTTCCTATCGCATGCTAGATAAAAATGGCGGCGTAAGAATTTAATGTCACGAAAAGAGAAATTGAAAGAAGCGAAAAGTAGTAAATTCAGCGGGTTGTATTTAACGAACTGTAGTTTTCTTATATAAAAGTTAACACCCCCTTTTCTTTTTGTTTTTCTAAAGTAGCGATCTAGCTCTTTATGGGAATATAAGTCTCTGAAAATCTGATATGCTAGAAAATGTCGAAACACCGTTATGAAGTGAGTGGATTTTATATGAAATAAAGAACAGCTGGATTTAGTGGTGTTCAGCCTATAAAAGATGGTAATGAATAGTTTCGGAGTGATAAACAGAACACAGTGAATAGTTTGTAAAAGGATCAACGATATTGCACAATACATTTTAGTGAATAAACAAAAAATGGCAAAAAGAAAACATAAAAAATGTATGTAATGCAACTTATTATGTGATTTAAAACAATGCTATCTGTCTTTCCTCTCCTTATTTGTAGAGCAGGACATATTTTTTTTATTTACAATTTCGTCAAAAATGTTGATCCGATTTATTGATAAGGGAGGTTACTCTGTAAGTCAAGTTTTCTATTTCTATTCTTAGCATGACCTACTTACCTATCTCATTTTCTATAAATAGAACACAACGCAGATATACTATACTGTAAAGCGTGAATCGCCTGGACAAGGGAGCATTCGTGTATTTTACAACTTCGAAGAGAATATTAAAAAAAAAAATATTATGGAAAATTACAATTGCCTGCATAAAAATTCCTTGGGAAAAAAAAACGTATTTACAAAGTAAATAAAGGAATCAATAAGCATAGATATGTTGAAATGAACGAAGGAAGTGCCGCTGTTAACTTATTTTTAACCTTTTTGTCTTATTTTCTTTGTTGATAGGTACAGTGATGTCATTTCAGAATGCGCACACTTTTGCAAATTCCTAGTTCTATTTTTTGTTTTTTTTGTTTTTGTTTTCTTTTTTCTTTCTTTTTTTTTTTTTTTTGCTTATGTGTCATATAGATCTACTCATTGTTTACAGATATACACTGTCAACTAAGGTGTGCAATAGGCTAAAGAGCACTTGGCTGAATTTGTCAGTGACAAGTTAATACTTCTTTTAATGTGGTTAGATCGAAATATCAAAAGCCATGGGACCATAACTTATCAAAGCATCAGTGACTTTAAAATAGAATTCCTTGTTGAATTTATATGTTCATTGATCTTATATGACTAGTCAGTTGCTCTGGTTTTATTATATCTTGTTACTTGCTTCTTTTTTTTCTTTTTTCTTTTTAATTTAATAGATAGTTTTTGTATTTGTCCATTCCTGACAAAAAAAATTTAAAAAAAAAAAAAAAAAAACATTTTCATTGAAATATTTTCTACACTTTGGCAGTGGGTTATTATGCTTTCTAAATTTATTGTAATATTAGATTTGAACTAGACACTGACATACTCCTAGTAACCTTACAGTTCAACGAGGACTTAAAGTTTATCGTTCGTCCGAAAAAAAATGAATTCTATGATATTCAAAAGTATATAAGAAAGATTCATGCTTTGTGAATAGGGACAATATAGAGATTATTTATGTTATATCATTCTTTTCTTGGACAAAATTTTTGATTGTTTTTGTCAAGGGAAACAGTAAATTGCTGTGTATAATCTGCATTCTGAAATCTATAATGTAGGTGACTAAGGTCCATAAAACTTCATCAGTAAATAGAAAACACTCATTACATTACATGATAATAAAAATAATGGTTTCTGTGAACCACAACTTTGAAATAATTTCAACATTTCCTCATTTCCCAACAAACTGCATTTCTGTGGAACTTCATACACACGCTCCTGCATATAAGAACTTTTCACAGGAGATGACCTTAGTTAGTGAAATAATTACTTTGATTTTGTATGTAAAGGGACCACCTACTCGCAATGTTAATGTCATTGCAGGTAGAGGATTTGTATTGCATGGTAAAACTTTTCTATCATGTTTATTCTTCATGTTTTAAACAGTTTATAACATATATTGTTTTATGTGCTAATGTTGATAACTTGTAGCCAGTCAGACTAATAAAGTAATGATTAGGTGATTTCTCATATTGCAATAAATGTACTTCAGACACAACACTTGGCGGCGTCTTTGATGCTTGCATCAATGAATTGCCTTGTTTATACTTTTATAACAGGTGGCGATTTGTAGTCCATGGAGGTATAGTAGTCGCAACTTGACCGCGATGGTTGACCTTAGGCTGATTATTCATATCGATTATTTCATTAGTATAAATAAGGGATGCTTAGGGTATCCATGTTATTTATATGCAGTAAGTTTGTATACAATGCACTCCTTTTCAATAATAGGTTTTGCCTCATTATGTATTATAATACAAAGGTCAAACATCGGGGTCAAGTTGCGTCCACTATATTGATGGGTTTTCAAGGCTTGTTACTTTCCTGAGAGCCTCATCAAACAATCGAGCCAAGACCAGTTTCGTCTTCTTTCTTCGAGGTGTTGCTGATCATGGTCTGCCTAGTCGAATACGTACAGATAATGGTGGAGAGTATGTACATGTTAGACGTTTTAAGAATACAGAATTGGGACCAAATAGGGGAAGTGCCATTAGCGGCCAGTCTACACACAATCAAAGAATTGAACGCTTATGGAGAGATGTCTTTACTAAAGTGTTGGATAAATTTTATAAACTATTTTATCATATGGAAGATTACAAACTTTTAGATATAAACAATGAAATTCATATATTCGCCTTGCATCACACATTTTTACCACGGATCGATGCTGAATTAATAAAATGGGCATCTGTTCACAATAATCATAAACTTAGAACTGAAAACTATAAAACACCGCTGCAGTTGTGGTATGCTGGCGTTATTCAACAGGCGCGTCCCAAGTCCACTGATATGAGGAATATATTCGACAGCAAACATGGATCTTTGGAAGAAAACAATGTTGACTGGGATTTATCAGATCCAGAAACAATACTGACCATTCCAAATATTGTGAATCCTTTAAATGACAATTTTAGGCTATTGCAAGACAATATAAATGTACTTGGTGAGTCATCATCTTATGGAAAAGGACATTTATGTAGAAGTACTCCAATTTATTATGAATGTGGCAGTGTAATAAATAGAATATCACATTTATTAGCTTCATATCATTTTTCCCTACTTGTTTAATAAATTGAATAATAAATGAGCACTTATGTCAGATCGTTACCCTCTCGATCTATATAGTTACGTGTATATCAACAAATCTAGTTTCCAGCCAATTTTGCACAATTTAATTCTTTGTCATGCTTTTCCTGGAACAACATGAATTCTGCACATCGTCTTGATGAGGTGATCATTTGACCAAAGTTTCATGAGAATTCTAAGGGTAAATCTTTTACCTTGAGCTGTGAACTTGACAACATGACTGACCCATGAATTATGCACATCGTCTTGATGAGGTGATCATTTGACCCACGTTTCATGAAAATCCTTCAAGGGGTTTAGGAGATACAGAATTCAAACCTTTGTCCTCGAGTTGACATGGCTGACTCATGAGTTCTTGACGAGGTGATCATTTGACCCAAGTTTGATGAACATCCTTCAATAGGTTAAGGAGATATAACAGAGTGGACATGAAATGGAAAGCTCAAACCTTTGGCCCCAAGTTGTGACCTAGACCTTGAGCCGGCACGTCTGACTCACCAGTTCGGCCCATCGTCTTGATGAGGTGATCATTTGACCCAGGTGTTATAAAATTCCTTCAAGGGGTTTAAAAGATATAGAGCGGACACGAAACGGAAGGTTAAAACCTTTGACCTTGGGTTGTGACCTTGACCCCTCATGGCTGACTCATAAGTTCTGCACACCGTCTTGGATAGGTGATCATTTGATCCAGGTTTCATATGAATCATTTAAGGGGATTAGGAGATACAGAGCTGACACAAAATGGCTCAAACCTTTGACCCTAAGTTGTGACCTTGACCTTGAGCCAACTTGGCTGACTCATGAGTTCTGCACATTGCCTTAATGAGGTGATCACTTGACCAAAGTTTGATGAAAATCCTTCAAGGGGTTTAGGAGAAACAGGGCGGACACAAAATGGAAGGCTCAAACTTTTGTCCTCGAGTTGTGACCTTGACCTTGAGCGGACATGGCTGACTTATGGGTTCTGCACATTGTCTTGATAAGGTGATCATTTGACACAAGTTTCACGATTATCCTTCAAGGGGTTTAGGAGATACAGAGCGGACACGAAACGGAAGGCTCAAACCTTTGACGTGGAGTTGCGACCTTGACCTTGAACCGACATGGCTGACTCATGGGTTCTGCACATCGTTTTGATGAGGTTATCATTTATGCTATATTTGAATTTAATAAATATCATTAGCCTATTTCCCAAGTCCCGCATGTTTTGTTAAATTCACAATATTATATTCATAAATAAAGATAACACTAAAGATAATAACTGAGTATTTTATGTTTTATTGAAACTAATTATTCATAACTGTAATTAAACCCAAATGTTAATAACTGTAGAGAAACTTTAAGATCTAACAACATACAGGACAATACAAACAAAACCAGGTTTCTAAATGAGGACAGGGCTTTCTCCATAAGTGGATAATACAAAATGCAGAGATCTCTGAACTCAATGTGATATGACAGTATGATC